>NC_060276.1:37663881-37883835 GCF_021613505.1 Equus quagga
TGCAAAAGGGATATGTTCTAGTGCAAATCGTTCATTATAGCTGCTTCTAGCGAGGAGGATGAGAATGAAGAAATAATAGGAGGATGTCAGCAAAACAAGCCAGGGTACTGGCCAAAGGCCAAGAAGAGCCTTGGGTCCACCTGACTGTGTCCAGCCCAGGATGGGGTTCTCCACTGAGGTAGCAGGCAGGCTTCTCAATTTTAAAAGAAGGGTCCAAAGGGGAGGCGGTCTTGCATATCCCTTTTGGAAACTGACTGGAAGATGGTTTTGACTGAGAACAATGGATATTTGAAGGAAACAGGCACCCAAGTTTCTAGTTCCAGGCTCTTGGTGCAAGCTTAATTAGTGTCTGTGAACCAGCTGCGACCAGGGCCATTCGATTTGCACTTGTTAAGCTCATACAGCTAGGGCTCAGGATTTTTATAGCTGCTTTTTCAGCACCACCTCATTAATCCTCCAAGCTGCAGAGGGAGGCTGAAGACTCAGTCATCTTCATTTTAGAGAAGAGGCCCAAAAAGGTGAAATGACTTGTACCCCATCACATGGCAAGTCAGCGGCTCGGCTGAAAATAGAATGGAGCCCTGATTCTGGGGGGGACCACTCAGCTTAGCCCATGCAGCCTCCCTGCTTTGCTTGTTCATTGCAGATGCACAAATCTCTGGCTTGGAGGGAATCTGGCTCCCCTCAGTCTGTGCCTGGGGCTGACCGTGTGCTAAAGTGTGTAACAGGCAACACTGGGGTGGGGCATGGGAGGGGAGGGGGGCTTTGATAACATTGCCCCATCTCCTCCTGGCATCCCTTCCTGGCACCCTGTCATGCCAAGTCTCTTATCCCTGAGGAAGTGCCTGACCCCTACCTGTGCCCAGACCCACGGAAACAGGCCATCCTAGATGTCTTCCCCTTGGAGCCCACACCACCAGTTAGCTCATCTGATGGACCCTAAGCGTGTCCAATATTTCCACCAAGGCATGTCTAGTGGGAGAGGAGAGTGAACCTGGACGCTGGGTATATGGGCATGGGAATGTAGCCAAAAGTATCAGACACGAGTGTCAAGTGTCTTTGAAATATGTTTTACATGGCATGCAACTTTTGCATTCCTCTCCATGATAGTTTTCCATAAAAGTATTTAATGTATCATTTTGCATGATTTTTCCTCCCAGATCTTTGAGGAAAATGCACATGTATAAGCAATACGGGCCACATCCCTGGGAGGCTCAGACCTTAGTTTGAGGAGCACAGAGGGTGTCTCATAATTTTGATGGTGGCATTTTGGACACAACAGCTCTACCCACAAATTTCTGTGCACATATACCACTCCAGTCCCTGGTTCAGAGAGGCCTTATCCTTGCTCCAGATGCACACCCACAGTCTGGCTTCCAGCCTGGAGGATGGGGAATGGGATGCAGTTATTACTCCCATCCTAGTGGCTGTTTGGAGGAATTTGATCCTAAGACATAAATGTATGCCCCTTCCCAGTACTGGCAGCTGATTTTCCCCAGCCCCTTTGGCAGGAAAAGTTCTGGCTAAGGCAGGTCCTTTCAATTCGTTGCTGATGAAATTGCCTATTTAACAAGTTGAAAAAAATGTGACTATGCCAGTGCCACAGACCTCCTGGGTCCATGCCAACAGCGTGAGCCCGTTTTCCTTTAATTGGCTAAAGTCAGAAAGGCAGGAGTCAGGCTCTGGGGACTCACTTCTGGTACGGGGTGGCTGGAGAGCATCGGCTTCAGGTTCCGGCTCAGGCCGAAGACAGAGAGGAAGATGCTGGTGGGAAGAAGGCCTTCCCCAATGCTCCCAGCTACTGCAGAGAATGGCCCTGGGCCCACAGCAAAGGAGACCATTGGTCACCTCAGGAGTTTCCAAAGCTTTTGTTAAGTTGTTGGTGAAACTCAGCTGAGTCAGTGAGACACTGGATGATGGCCCTGACTCCTCATTCTTTGATAGGAGGATGCCAGGCTGCCTGGCTTCGTCCAACAGCACTGCCCTGGATTAACCATTCCCAGAGGACAGAGGGCCCTTTTCATGAGGTACAGAGGTATGGGAGGGCTCTCTCATGGCAGTCATCTTAGTCAACCCTCATTCATTCAACATGTATTTATTGAAGACCTACTATGTGCCAGGTACTGTGTGGTTGGGTACCCAGGGTATAGAACTGAATGAGAATGCTTTCTAGCCGTAAGGAGCTACCAGTGTAGTGTAGGGCCAGAGGGAGCCCAAGTTTCTAGACTGTCCAGTCGGGTCATTTTAAGTGGTAGCAGGCCTCACTTTATATTGGCACTCACTTCCACTGAGTCCCAACCTTGGTGTTGTGGGACAGTATCCCTGGCAGACAGCTCTCAGAAGAGCTCTGCCAACAGGGCAAGGCCTGTCACCCCTGCCGGCCTCCCACATGCAGATGGGGCTCTGGTTTGGTGCTGGGAAGTGTGCAGAGCAGCCCAGCCTGACTGTGCGCTCTCTTGGCTCCTCCTCCATGCTCAGATTAGAAACCAGTTTAGCTACAACCTTTGCAGACATGAGAAACAGTCTATGCCCAATCTTTGGGAGGAAGCGAATAAGCAGGGCCACTGTACATGGCTGTATAGTTTGTGCACCTGGCTGACGGGGCAAGTGTGGCTGAAATTACCAAGCCATGTGCCCACAGGGACCATCACCCACAGGGTAAGGTTTTTCTTCTAATTCATCGTCGGGGGTGGGTGCAGCAGGGAAAACCTTTTTCGAGTTGGCACAAAGGCTCCTCACAGGCTAGTGGGGACCTGTGAGTACCAGAAGGAAATAGGAGAAAAGGAGAAACAGAATCATTTCCCACCATTCAGGAACTTTCTGAAAAGCCAGAGGTCAGCCCTGCTTAGGGTCCTGCTCTTGTATCCTATCGAACACCCTTCCCAATAAATTGCCAGAGGCCATTGCAAGGGATTCACTAGCCTAAGTGACAAGGCAGTCAGGCTATACTCTGAGGCGACTGGGCCCATTTCAGAAGGAGAGGCCCCATTTCTCAATCCCAACCTGAGAGCTGACCTAAAACCCTGTCTCCTAACTACCAGGCCATCCTGTGTACTAGGCACAGAGCACATTGCGTCGTCCCCCCCTCCTGCCTCCTTTAACTCTAAGGTCACAGACATGGTGGCCGCGTGAGCCAGAGGCCACAGGGTCAAGAGAAAGGAGTAAACAGTACCCAACTCCCATGACCAATGGAAGGCTTCTAAGAGCAGCAGAGAGGAGGCAGGAGGAGCAGGTTCTTCAGCTCTCATCACCCACTGGGGCCCGGGGAGGTGGGAGCAGAGGCCCAGGGGGCGCACTCAAAGGGCCACCACCCACCAACAATTCAAGGATACCCACAAAGAGGCACTGCAAAGACTTATTGGGATAGTAAGATGAATAGATTTAATCATTCTTGTTTCAAAAACAAGACATAAATTAGTATATATATATATAAGTTATATATTTTATGTAGTATATATACTATATACAGACATTAGAAAATGTGTCCTCTCCGTGAGGCTGAGGGAGAGGTGAAGGATGGTGGTGGAATGACACAGGCAAGGGCTGAGTGGTGAATGTGCAGGATCAAGAAGTTGGGAGAAGAGGAAGACCATATCAGCACTCGGGCTGGCAGTGGTCGCGGGGGAAAGGGGTCCCCACTGGCTGCATCTCTGGCCCATTAAACAACTTGGTCCTGTGGGAGGAGAGGCAAGGAAGGGGGGCTGGCTTCTGTAGAAGGAGCTCCCCTAATCCTTGCCAGGAGAAATGGCCACTCAGGGGGGCTTTATTGCGCTGGGGGTACCAAGAATGGGTGGGGGGTAAGCACAGTGTACATCTTTATAAAACTCACATAAGAATTGGGGATTTCACACGGGCCTCTCATGTAATGATGAAAGAGAGGCAGACACAGGGCACGAGTGGGTGGGAAACAGGGAGGTATGGAGAGGTGGATGAGAAGCAATCTATAGAGAAAAACATTGGCTTTCTTTGTTCCCTACAGTGGGACAATTGGTAGGGACTCCGTGTCTTCACTCCCAGGAAGGTTGTAGGGGGGCGGTGACGGCAGCAGATGTGTGTCAAGGAGGATGCTAAACAGTGTGAATTCCCTTCCAGATGACTCCGGAGAGAGAGAGAGGTGCAGGACTGCACCGGGTAAGGCGCTCAGCTTCTTTTCTTAGAGAGACAAATCCACAGGGTCAATACACAGCCAAAAGCATATACTCAGGATTAACATATCACGCTAGCTTCCAGAAGTTTAAGATATAGTCATCAACGCCCCCCACCCCCTACCCCCCGCCCCCCACCCCCCCACCCCCCACCCCCAATCCATAGCTAAGTCGAACTCCTAAGGACAGTCTGTCTGGTAGAGAGATGTTGAGAGAGGAGCCGCACGCCTGCAGCGACAGCCCTGCACTGGGCTGGGCCAGGCGGGCTCCAGGGCCTGCGCTGGGTCTCCCCAGGGCAGACGTTTTCACCAGGTACCTTACCCAGAACGAGTGGGGTGATCCCAGATGCTTGCGCCCTAGTGGACTGAGCCTCCCTGCCCGTCAGTGACGGGCAGGGCACTTTGGGGATGGCTGGTGTGGAGCTACTGGGCCTGGGGGCGAGGGCTCCCAAGGCTGCCAGCCTGTTGGGCCGGCTGCAAACAGCCCTGTGTGGCTGTCTTCTGCAGACCTACCACCCGGGCATGGGCCCTGCGGGGTGGCTCCTGCCGAGTGAGTGTGAGCTCAGGGTGGGCGGGCACATCTGGGCCGAGTGCCCTTTCCCCTCCGCTCGGCGCTGTATTCTGCTGCTACTGACACTGCTCCCTGGGGAGCAGATACCAGGAGGAGCTGAAGGCCTGTGGGCCTGCCTGCTTCAGGTGCCGGCTCCCCTGGCCCCCAAAATGGAGCAGGAAGTGAGCCTGATGGCACCTCTCAGCCCTGGAAAAGAGATAAAATACAGCTCTGCGGCAGGCGGCAGGTGTAGAGGGGCCTTGGCCCTCACAGTGACGCCCAGAGGCCAGGGAAGGGGTGAGGACACCCAGGGTGGCAGCTGCCTGGAGCCCTCAGGGATAGCCTCAATTCAGGGAGTTTTCACTCCCTGGAGACTGAAGGCTCTTGGACCCTGACTGGCCCAGCAGACACATACACTCACCACAAGATGCAAGGACCACAAAGCTCAAACCTGGGGCTGTGGTTGGGGAAGGGGGGCAGGCCTGGGCAGATGCCCTACTTAATAAGGGTTTTTAAGGAGCGAGTGAATGTGCTCATAACAGTCGCTGAAGTTGGGGAGCCTGGTGGGTGCCCTGTGGCCGCCCCTATAGCTGCTGTCTGCTGCTGTTGCTGCTGCTGCTGCTGGTTGAGGCTCCGGGCGGTGGACTCCTCAGCTGCGCGCAGCAGGAAGGTGTAGTTCCTCACCACCTCTTCTACCTTGGCCAGCAACTCCTGGCGCTGGGCCTCGGAGCGCACGATAAACACCAGCCGCACGAAGGTCTCAATGAGGCTGCTCAGCACCTGGAAGCTGCCCGTGATGGCTGCCAGCATGTGAGTGGGGCTCTTGTCCACATTGGCCACGCGACGGCAGGAGGCCCGCAGCTCCTTGAATTTGAGAGCCAGCTCGAGCTTGTACTCAGAGATCTGGGACACGTAGGGCTTGGGGGCCCGGGCCTCGGGGCTGGCCACACACTGCCGCAGGACTGTCAGCAGCTCGTTGGTGTCCAGCCGGGCAGCTAGGAAGCCGTCAGGCAGGCCATAGGCATGGGCCCGCAGGGCATTGATCTTGGCCAGGCTCCCCTCAAAGGTGGACACCCGCAGGTCAATCTCCTGGGTACGGGAGGCCTCGGGGCTGCTGCTGCTGCAGGTGGCGGCATCCAGCACCTGCAGGGTCCTGCTCACCACAGGCACCACCTGCTCATCCAACTTCATGCCGGGCAGAATCTTCATGGGGATGGAGTAGGAGAGCTCATCCTTGCCATCGCTGGTGTCATCTGCGATGTCGCACTTGCGGTAGTAGAAGCAGTAGCGGATGGAGCAGCACTTGCTGCTCTCGCTGTCCTCATCCAGCTCAGCAGGCTTCCGGTACACCTCTTCTGGCAGTGAGAACACGGCCATCTGTCTGGGGCCTTTGGTCTCAGGGGCAACCTGGACGTATGAGGGGTCTCCCAGGGTTGGTGACTCCAGAGACTTGCTTTTGGGACCCAAGCCTAGGGGGAGGCCTGCCTCTACCTCCTTGGCCTCCCTGGGCAGCATGCCCAGGGGTGGGTGTGGGTAGACGTCTGAGGTCAGCGAGGCCCTGTCACCCTGGTCCAGCTCACTGATGCTGTAGCGGCGCATCAGTTTCCTGTAGTTGGGAGCTCCCAGACACTCGCCCCCCGAGGCACACGTGGTCAGGCACGAAACACCACTTTCAGGCTCCGATCGGCATTCTCGGGATTCCAGGCTGGTGGAGCGGATGCGCCGGACATGGGTGGGGCTGCTGAGGCTTAAGCCTGGGCCAGCCTCTGGCTGCCTCTGGGTGGGGGGGACCCTGTCCCTCTCCGTCCCACGAAGGCCGGGCGCTGGTGTCTGGGGGGCCTGAGGGCGGCCCCCCCGGCAGATGCGCTTGCAATCGCAGCTGCGCCTTTGCTCTCGGGACATACCGGGCCCCTGCTGCACCGGGCTGCTTCGGAGCTGGCAGCTGCAGCGGCCTGGGGCCGGGGGTTGCAGGTACTCGGTGCCTGGCAGCTCCCCCTGGCTTGGGGGCTTTAGAAGTTCCTCGAGGAACTCCAGCTCATACTGCTTTACCTTCTGCAGCTGGGCCTGCCGCTCATCAGTCTCCTTCTTCTGGCGGGTTGGGAAGGTGGCAGAGAATAAATTGCGTAGCCGGAAAGGACCTCGGGATGATTTGGGCTTTGTCGGGCCTTCAGAGGCTGAGTGCGCGCCATCCAGGGTCGTTTCAAGCTTCCTGGAGGGCATGGTGCTCACCTGCCGGCTGGCAGCCTGGGACCTCAGTGGGCTCTGGCCTCGAGGCTGGCAGCTGGGGCTCTGGCCTCGGGATTGGCTGCTGGGGCTGTGGCCACGGGGCTGGCAGCTGGGGCTGTGGCCTCGCGGCTGGCAGCCAGGGCTCTGCAGAGCCACGGGGTAGCTGGCTCGGGGGACCAGGCTGGTCTCCTCCAGCTTGCTGCTTTGGGACGTGCTCTCCAGCTGTCCCTTCTCCCCCTGGCCAGAGATGGTGCCCTGCTTGTGCAGGGAGGGCTTAGCACCCTCTGGCCCGCCCTTGCCTGCCACCTCCCCTGCAGCTTGCTTGCCCACTGACTCTCGACTTGCTCGTGACAGATAGCTTTTGGGAGGGAAACTTTGAACAGGCAGCCTGTCCTCTTGTGGGGAGAGATGCAGGCTGTCAGCCCGGCTGCCTGTGGGTGCTCTGGAGCCGGAAGAGACCTCTGGGCTCAACTGCTGCTGGGAATTCCGTGAGGTCTCTGGAGCACTGGGGCTCATTTTGAACTTAAGATTCTTATTGGCACTGCTGCTCATCATGCTTGCCTCTGGCCTCCCCACGCTGGCCTCCAGCCTTCTCTCCCCACTGCTGGGGGTGTTCCCCAAAGCCCCGCCAGGGGCAGGGAGACTCTTAGTGTGAACCACCTGTTGTAGGGCGGCTGAGATGATGGCTGGGGTCACGCTGCCCTTTGGGTCCAGGATAAGCTTGGGGCTCAATCTGACTTCCTTTGGCAGGTTCTCCCTTAGCTCACAGACCTGCTCTTCACTGAGGGACGGTGTGGCTGCCCTCAGTGACATCTCTAGGCCTGCCCTAGGGTGGCCAGGCCCTTTGTCCTCAGGAACTGGGGACAGCAGGCTCAGATTTTTCTGCTCACTAAGCTGTGGGGACAGTGCTGGGTGCACTGCCAAGGCATATGTTCGCTCTCGCTGAGACTGGGCCTCTGACTGGGGCAGCTTCCTCCGAGCGCCAGGGGGGCCAGGACTCTGGCCTGTGACAGCTGGCTGGAGGGATGGATTGGGATCCGGGCGCCCGAGAGAATAAGGGGCCGTGATAACAGCCTGGGCTGCGCAGCTCTGGATCCGGAAGGGCAGGTCCTTGCGGGCCAGGAGGCTGTCCTTGTTGAGGTGCTGGGCCAGGAAGTAGGTGGTGTTCTGGTGCTGCTTCATGGCAGACATCATCTCCGACATGTCCGTGAGCTCCGAAGAGTTGGTTTCGTGGCCCGAGTCCAGCGATGATTCGGGAGTGATTGTGGCCAGCACAATCAGACCTGGGGGAACAGGGGTAGGGCTGCTGCACTTACTCAGATCAAGTCCTTTTCCAACTATATGTGAAGAGTTTATGGGGGCCGAGGTTAGCCAGCAGTATTTCAAGCTAGGGAAAACCAGTCAGGCCTGGGAGGACTGCAGGACTGAGGGTGGGAGGAGTGGAGGGGAGGGGACAAAGAGAGGCAAGTGGGAGAGGGGTTATGAAGGGCTGGAATCCGAAAGAGAAATAAAAGAGGCACAGAGAAGATCTGGGCAGTTTGATGGCAAATTAACATGCAAATCACATGCAAAAAACCATGCTAATCATCACTATTTTTAGATTCAACAGCTAGGAAATTTTTGTTAATTGTCCTGAAGAGGGCTGGCAAAGAGAGGTCCCTCTCTCTCTGGCCCTCGCATCTGGCCAGGCCTGCCTACAGTCCTTGCAGCTGAGACCATTTAGCTGAGCTTGCCCTCACTCTGGCTACCACATGGGCCTCAAGCCTGGGAGCAGCTAGTGCTGGGAGCTCAAGTCTGAGGAAAGAGAAATGCCAGCCCCGAGGGCCAAACACATGGGAGCTGCCTGACACCAAGGATGCCGTCACATACACAAAAGGCAGGGGCTGTACTCTCCCTGGGCAGCCAGGCTCCCTCTCACCCCACTCTCTTCCTCTACTTTCCCCTGCCTCACATGCTCTCTCATGTGCCTCATTCCATCCTAGTCCTTTTCTGTTGCTGTATCATTTCCCTCCTCTTTTTAAGGTGTATGTGTGACTATGGGTACATGTCTGACACGTGTGTTTGTCTACAAGATGGATGCATGTGTGTCTATAACAGGGAATAGCATGCATGTTGTATGGTTCTCCCACCAAATAATAATTCATAATAGTAGCTACCACTTACTGAGTCCTTACTATGTGCTAGGCAGTGTGTAAGTGCCTTGCATGAACGATCTCATTTAATCCTCACAACAACCCCATGTCATATGACAGTTATTATCAACCTCATTTAAGATGAGAAAAGGGAGGCTCAGAGAGGAAATGCCTTGCCAAAGGTCACAGTGAAAGTGAGTGAAGAAGCCAGGACTCGGGTGCGTCTGACTGAGAGCCCATGCTCTTAGGTAGGATAAAGACCTCAGCCCTGAGCAGTGATGGCTCCTGGCTCCCAGGTCACTAGGTGGCTAGTTGGTCGTTTTGTTTTTCTTCCAGTCATGTGCATGCTGGACGTTCTTTGCCTGTCTTCTATGTCTCTCACAATTTTGCTCTCATCCTCCATCCTTGCCTGGCTCCGTAGCTGTCACAGCCCCAATCCCTGGGGTCCACCTGCAAGACATTTCCAGAAATGGAATGGCGAGAGCCAGAGCTCTAGCTAGAGCTGAGCAGCCGATCCTTGCTGCAGTGTCATTGCTCCCCTGACCCTCTCTGAACTGCCTCTGGCCCATCCACTGCCCTGCTATACTGCGGTGACTTTGACCTCTGCTTGGGAAGAAGCAATGTCACCTGCTGGCCCTGCCCAGCTGGGAGAAGAAAGGGGAGACGAGAGGGAGGAGGAACGGGCTGTTACCTGCAGTCTGTGGGGGTGGGGGATGTGGTCCATCCTCTGAGGCTGCCAGGGCTTCCAGAGCCTGCAGAGTGGACACCAGGGCATCATCTAGCTCCTGGGCATGATCTCGCACTGTCCGGGTCTGCACACTGTCAATCAGTGTCACCGGAATCTCATCATACAGGAGCCCACGCAGGTGGCGGCCTTGCTCCTGGCTCTGGACGGCCCGGCGCTTGGGGTCATCCTCATCAGAACTGTTGTCACGGAAACCAGGAGGTGGGGCAGCAATGGCAGGCAACAGAGAAGTGCTCTCATCTTCCTCCTCTTCCTCCTCCTCACTCCCAGGGGGTGGGAGGGACATCAAGTCTACCATATTGTCACGAGAGGAGCCAGGCCTCCCTGCTTTGCGAGGGCCCAGCTGCTCCTGGAGTTTCGCTTTGCAAGAGTCACAGTAGAAATTCAGGGCTTCAGCCCCAAGGGAATTGTCCAAGGTGTAGGACCGGGCCCTGCTGGCACAAGGCTCGTGGTCTAGGCTGGCTGCATCAAAGTCATCGGGGACCACAGTGTAACCTTGGCCAGAGCTTTTGGACGTGGGGTCAGACTTGGTCCGGGGCCTGGTCTCCTCAAAGAAGATTAAGTTCTCGTTGACATCCGTCCGGCTTTCCTGCTCCTTTCTTTGTTCCCGCATGTGGAGGTAGCAAAAGCTGACAAGCTCAGAGTTGGCAGGTGGGGGCGTGCAGCGGCTCGACTTCCTGGGGCTGGTGCCCACGCTGCCCACATAACTACTCTCCTTTTTCCCCAGGTGGCCCCCAGTGACAGGGCGGTGGGCGCTGTGCATGTAATCTAAACCCAGAAAGAGAATCAACAGATGAGCCCTGGTACTGAGGACTGTGGCTGAGCAACCTTGGCATCTCTGGCCCAGGTCTCTGGCACACAACTGGGTGGCAGGTACAGAGAGAGAGAATTATCTGGCTGCTAGAGCTTAGGGGAAGGGGAGTCAATTGGCCATGTCATTGCTGACCCTGAAAGTAGAGTGAGTAGAATCAAATGGCCTGGGCTGCTAATAGCCCCATCGCTTCTGAAATGGGAAAAGACATGAGGTGAACACCTGGGTGTCTGGGCACAGCTGGACTCTTACATGGGTATGTCTGGTCTGAGAGTCAGCTGTAAGCACACTTAAAGAGGTGAGATTTGTTTTATGTTGAATCTTTTGGCAGAAGGAAATAAATATGACAAGTTACTAGTGCTTTAGTGGGAAAGTGCAAAACGGGCTATCTACAATGCCCAACAGTTTGCATTTCAAAGAGGACTGTCGATGGAGGGACCCTAAAAGAAAAGAGCTCTACTAGTAGAGTTCTGGGCATCTGAATGTGTAAAGCGTATGAGAGAGATGTTGGGATGTGCATATGTGAGGGGGGCATCCTCATAATTCCTCAATCATATTACTCCTCTGCCTTCATGCAGGGCCAGCGTACCTCCTACACATACATGTTGCAAAATATTCTAGTCAACAGTTTTTAATGATGGTAAGTGTGTGCATCTGAGAATTATCCATAGCAAATGCTTTATTTCTGAATGGCTTTTCTCTCTTAGTCTGTTTTGGGGCCCCTCTCCATGTTATTTGTGAGAATATACTGAGACAATGCCAACTTACTTTGCTATCAGCAGATAAACAGACAGATGGCAAGGAAGCACTAACTTAAGCTAAGGTCGTCACACATGATCCCATTTAATCCTAACAACAACCCAATGAGGTAGGTGCTATCATTATCTCCATTTTACAGAGGAAGAAGCTGATGCAGTTGGTTATGTGCCTTACCCAACGTCACAGGAGTCATAAATGGTAGTTGGGATTTGAGCCCAGGTTGAGGGACCATAAAACCCATGTTTTTAACCATTACCCCACAGTTCATCGAGGTCGTCAAAATGCTGGAAAACAAAACTTCAATACCTTTCAAATTCCAATCTGACAGGGTCAATGTGTCAGTGTTGCTTTTCACTAGAGCTTATAGTCATCACAAAAGCATGGTGCTGGCACTTAACAACAAAGCCCCAAAGTACATGAAGCAGAAACTGACTGAATTGAAAGGAGAAATACACAATTCAATTGCAATAGTTGGAGACTTCAATACGCCGCTTTCAATAATGGGTGGAGCGACTAGGAAGAAGATAAACAAGGCAATCGAGGACCTGACCAACACTATAGACCAACTAGACCTGATGGAAATCTATAGAATATGCCACCTAACAGCAGCAGAATATACATTCTTCTCAAGTACACCTGTACATTATCCAGGATAGGCCATATGTTAGGTCACAAAATGAGCCTTAACAAATTCAAAAGGAATAAGATCACACAAAGTATGTTTTTTGAAGACAAGAGAATTAAATTAGAAATTAATAACAGAAGGAAATTTGGGAAGTTCACATATAGGTAGAAGTTAAACAAAACATACCTAAATAACCAATGGGTCGAAGAAGGAATCACAAGAGAAATTGGAAAATACATGAATTAAAATAAAGATACAACAGGGGCTGGCCCCGTGGCCGAGTGGTTAAGTTTGCGCGCTCCGCTGCAGGCAGCCCAGTGTTTCGTTGGTTCGAATCCTGGGCGCGGACATGACACTGCTCATCAAACCACGCTGAGGCGGCGTCCCACATACCACAACTAGAAGGACCCACAACGAAAAATATACAACTATATACCAGGGGGGCTTTGGGGAGAAAAAGGAAAAAAAAAATAAAATCTTTAAAGATACAACAGGGCTGGCCCAGTAGCATAGTGGTTAAGTTCATGCGCTCTGCTTTGGTGACCCAGGGTTTGTGGGTTCGGATCCTGGGTGCTGGACGTACACACCACTCAACAAGCCATGCTGTGGCAGTGACCTACATACAAAAAATAGAGGAAGACTGGCATAGATGTTAGCTCAGCAACAATCTTCCTCAAGCGAAAAAAGAGGAAGGTTGGCAACAGATGTTAGCTTGGGGCCAATCTTCCTCACAAATAAAAAAAAAAAAAGAAGTGGAAAGATTTCACATTCATAACCTAAACTTCCACCTTATGAAACTTGAAAAAGAAGAGCAAGGTAAACTCAAAGCAAGCAGAAGGAAATATAGAGGATAGAAAAACAATAGAGAAAATCAACGAAACTAAAGGTTGCTTCTTTGAAAAGATGAATAACATTGACAAACCTTTAGCTGTACAGGCCAAGCAAGAAAGACAGAAGATTCAAATTACTATGATCAGGAATGAAAGAAGGAACATCCCTACTGACTCTACAGATATGGAATTGATTATGAGGGAATATTATGAATAAGCTTATGCTAACAAATTAGATAGCATAGATGAAATGGACAAATTCCTAGACATACACAAACTAGCAAAACTGAGTCAAGAAGATAGAACATCTGAATAGCCCAATAACAGGGAAAGAAATTGAATTAGTGATTAAAAATCCACCCCCCCCCCCCCCCTCCCCCCCCAAAAGAAAGGCCAGGCCTAGATGGCTTCACTGGTGAATGCTGCCAAATGCTCAAAGAAGCATGTATACTAATTCTTCACAAACTCTTCCAAAAAACAGAAGAGGAAGAAATACTTCTCAACTCATTCTATGAGGCCAATATTACTCTGATACCAAAACCAAAGACATCACGAGAAAACTATGACCAAGATTTCTTATGAATATAGAATCAAAGTTCCTCAACAAAATGCTAGCAATCTGAATCTAGCAACATATAATTATATACCATGACCAAGTGGGATTTATTGCAGGAATGCATGGCTGATTTAACATCCCCAAATCAGTTAATGTAATACGCTATGTTAATAGAATAGAGGGCAAAAACTACATGGTCATTTCAATAGATGCAGAAAAATCACTTGACAAAATCCAACACCCTTTCATGATAAAACTCAATATGCCAGAAATAAAAGGGAACTTCCTCAACATGATAAAGGTTAAACTTTAATAAAAGAAGTGCAAAACTTGTACACTGGAAACTATAAAACATTTGTGAAAGAAATTAAAGAAGACTGAAATAAATGGAAAGACATTCTATGTTCATGGATTGAAAGACAATATTTTTAAGATGGCAATACTTCATGAATTGATCTACAGATTCAACACAGTCTCTAGCACAAGCTCAGCTGACTCTGTAGAAATTGACAAGCTAATACAAAATTCCATATGGACTCACAAGGGACCCAGAATAAGGAAAACAATTTTAAAAAAGAAGAACAAAGGAAGAGGACTCACACTTCCTGATTTCAAAACTGACTATGAAGCAATGGTAATCAAAACAGTGTGGTACTGGCATAAGGACAGACACACAGATCTATGGAATAGAATTGACGGTCCAGAAATAAACCCTCATATTTATGGTCAAATAGACCAATTTAAAAATGGGCAAAGGATTTGAATAGATACTTCACCAAAGAAGATATACAAATGGCCAATAAGCACATGAAAAGATGCTCCATATCACTAATCATTAGGGAACTGGAAATCAAAACTACAGTGAGATACCACTTCACGTCCACTACAATGGAGGTAAGAAAAAAGATGGACAATGACCACTGTTGGCGAGGATATGGTGAAATTGTAATCTTCCAACATTGCTGATGGGAATGTAAAATGGTGCAGTCACTTTGGAAAACAGCTTGACTGATTCTCAAAATTAAACATAGAGTCACCATTTGACCAGCAGTTCCACTCCTGGATATATACCGAAGAGAAATGAAAATACATGTCCCCACAAAAACTTGTACATGAATGTTTATAACATCATTATTCATAATAGCCAAAAGGTGGAAACAACCCAATGTCCATCAACTGAGGAATGGATAAACAAAACGTGGTATATCAATACAACAGAATATTATCAGTCAATAGAAATAAATGAAGTACTGATATATGCTACAACAAGGATGACCCTTGAAAACATTATGCTAAGTGAAAAAAGCCAGCCACAAAAAGACAATATATTGTATGATTCCATCTATACAAAATGTCCAGAATAGGCAAAGCTATAGAGACAGAAAGTCGATTAGTGGTTGCTTAGGGCTGAGTGGTAATTAGGAGGGAAATGGGGAATGAGTGCTAATGGGTACAGTGTTTGTTTTAGGAGGGGTGAAAATGTTCTAAAATTAAATTGTGGCAATGATTGTACAACCCTGTGAACACATTAAGTATACTCAAAATCACTGAGTTGTGAACTTTAAATGGGTTAATTTTATGGCTTGGAAATTATATCTAAATAAAGCTGTTTATTAAAAAAAAAGCAAAGCACTGGGCACATGATGAACTCTCAATCATTATAAAAAGAGCAAAAATGTGCTCTGCATTCAAAAGGACTTTATGGGGTTTATCTCACATGATCCTGTCAATCCCTCAGGAGGTGGGTACTATGATTATCCTCAGTGTACAGATGAGGAAACTGAGACTCAGTTTATGGAACTTGCTCATTATCACACAGCTAAGATACGGCACATCCGGGACTGGAACCCAAGTCTCTGTGACTTCAGATCCCAAGTCCTTGCTGTTTTCCATACACCATGTTGCCCCTCTAAATCCAGTCAATGTAGCTACATTGAGTGGGTTCAATTCAGACCTTAGTGGCTAGATCTAGTGAACTCTGGGTCAGCTGGGGGAATAGTATGTAATGACCCTCTGAGCCTTAGGGAAGAAGTGCTCTAGAGGAACAGTGAGCCACGAGCATGAACTACCAGTTCAGGAGGTCTCTACTCCAAGGCGTTGTCCACAGGTCCTGGCCATTCACCAGGTGCTAACTACCTGAGACAGCTGAATGATCAGTGTAGTCAGCCTGGCAATAAGCTGCCATCACAGGTGGCTCTTGGGGGCATGTCCAATAAGCAGTTGGTGACTTCTCTCAGGCCAGGTCTGGTGGTCTAAGGGTGGCTTCCTTCCCTGTAAGATGGAAACATCTCCCAACACCAGGCTGTCAAGGCCAGGTGATGCACAACCCTATCATTTGGTACTGTGATTTCCAGATCTGAGCAGCAGCATGAGGCTGTGTGGAGGAGAAAATGTGCCTGGAGAAGCGCAAATCTCTTCTAGACGGAAGGTTAGAAATGCCAGTAAAGCCAGGTGCAGTCGGCTGATGGCTGGGACAGTGTGCCTCCCAGACTACAAATCTGCTGTAAATTGCTCATCAGCTTTCCCCAAGAGGGATGCCCTAGTCTATCCCTCTGTACTCAGCTACTCAGAAGACTGACAAAAAAAATACTTGCAAAGAACAGAATGGGGATCCAACTGGAGCTATGTTCAAAAATATATGCAGTTTATTTTTATATACATAAACATACAGTCAGCATGACATTGACTCAACCAGCTTTCTATTACTTGGTCTTGCTGTATTCCACAGTCCGATGATCATTACTGGTCATAATGATGACCTGGAGACCTTGCGAGAACCTCATGTTCTTTCTGAATCATCATCAAAAAAAAGGGTCTGTTATGTTCCGTCTAGATTTAGTACTCTGTGCATGTTGTTGAGTTTTAACTACATGAAAATGAGTAAGCCATGTATGAGATGTATAGAAGCCATTAACTAGAATATTCGATTCACCAGACCAAACTGTTTTCTAACCATGGGAGAAAATAGAGTGATCTCCAACTGGGGCCCCCAAAACCCTATTTTCCTAGATTTCCCCAGGATACAAGGAGCTCAAGGCTGGAGAGAGATGGCACCTGCCTCTGGATTTCTCACCAGCCCGATACAAGAGGAGAAGTGGCATTTGTTTGAGCCTTTCTCTACGCCATGCCCTCGAGCTCAGGTGTTGTTCTGTTGTGGCAGTGGAATTTCCCCTGTATAGGAACAAAGGCACTTACTGCATTGGCATTACTCTTTAACTGTCTGTATTCCCCCACTAGACTGTGAGCTCTGTGAGGGCAAGGACCATGTCTCTTATTCACGGCTCTATCTGCAGTGCCTGGCACATAATGAGAACTTGAGAAGTAGTCATTTAGTGAAAAAATGAAATACCTACTTTGGGGAAACTACTGATAAAGCCCAAGAGGTACTCCCTTCACATCCTTGTCCCCATTTTCCTTTCTTTTTTGGCTCTCAGAGTAGAAGTGATGCTTTCTCTTGCCCAGTTGCTGGTTTAACAGCATCCTTAAGGCCCAGTCAGCTAAGCATTGAGTTGGGCTAGCTGGCAGCCAGCAGCTGCTGCGGGACAAGAATATAGAGCCGTCCAGAGAGACCAGGCCCTGAGCGGGCTGGAGCTCTGGCCCCTGAGGGAAAAGCCCAGATGAGATTGGCAGGATACCTGTTCCTTTGAGGCCTTTGCTGAACAACAGCCAACACTGGGGCTTCTGTTCTGGGATGAAAGTGGGGGCCGATGGAGGAAATGGATCTCAACTTTGTACCAGGAACTGATGGCCCCTCACTGTAACCTGGGAACAGGGTTCTTCAGTAGTGCTGCTTGCTGTCCCCATTTCCCATCCTTGGGGCCATGGGAATATGATGTGCACACCAGCACCCAACAGGCAGAGCCATGAGGCTCACCCTGCCCCACATGCCAAGAGGACTCAGTGGCTGACGCTGACCTAGCATCTAACAGTCCAAAAGGCCACACAGCTGGGCCCAGGCATGGACTCAAGCCCTTGGGGAAGTGAAGCACTACAAACAGTGGGGACATCACTGTGGTCCATCTAGCTCCTGCATGGACCTGTGCTAGAGGCAGCTTGAGCCCCCGTCACTGTGCAGGCTTAAGGGGGCTCTCAGGAATCAGGGAGGGGCTCTAAAGCCATGCCTACCATTTGTAGGAGCCTCCTTTCTAGGCTGCAACACCTCCAAGAGAATCCAATGAAATCAATTTGCCTTTGGAAAAACAACAGGATGCAACATGCAATGTGTTCAGTGAGACCAATGGGACACAGGAAGCCCATGTCCCTCACTTGATGCCACTGTCCCCACAGCAAGGGGAATGCTTAAGGACAACACTAGCTAGGGTGCTGACAGGATGAAAGAAACCCTTTGTCAGGCAGAGTGGGACTACAAAGCCCCCAGAGCCTTCGGAAAGTGGATCTTCCCCAAACAACCCAAACTTCCACATCTGGTCCTCAGCTGAGCTCCAGGCTCTTCCTTCTGCCTTCCCTTTTCCCTTTCTCCCTCTCTAACCTGCTCAGTAAGAGGTATAATTCACTTGGGTGTGATGATAGAGAGGAAGACCACAGGTGACACTGACAATGCTAATGCTGGCTTTGCCACTGTTTGCCCATCATAGGTTTGATACTACGTATAGCTGCCTACTTTGGAACTATTCACTTGGAGACGTGCGGCAACTCAGCCCCTGGGTTCTTTCTACTCCAAGTCAGTTCCTTTGCTTCTCTATGTGGAGGCTCCTTCTTATGCTGTTGGGCCACCTCTCCTTTCCCAAGTCTGTGTTTGGTGGATTGCCTTCTAATTCCTGTGGACAATGTTATGAGATGTAAATATGGGCTTGCCATGATGTTTGTGATGAAGAGACAATGAGGTGAGAGGGTGTGTGTGAGTACACAGCCCACTGGGTGCTGGGTCATCCATCAGGAGGGTGTTTCTACTCTCAAACTCCTTGATCTAGATCAGATGTGACCACACTGCAAACCAAGAGCCTTGAAGAGAGAAGAAATAGTCAAGCAGCAAGGCAAGTGGATGGAGAGTTTTCACCATGTGAGGAGGGTGATGACTGAGTGGTAAGTCTCAGCTTCCACTCATGATGTTTGGGTTCTGAGGTGGGGGAACACTTGCTGCCTATACGTGAGCCTTAGGTCTAGTATGTGGAGTACTTGTTCTTTGCATCTCCTCCTCCTCCCACTTCAGTTCGGGGCAGCAATATCTGGACCGAGCTGATTTTTCCCAAAGCCCCTATTTGTGCCATCACCAGGACAGCTCCCAGGGGTGGCTGCACTGAGTTGACTAACTGGGACGCCTTCTGTTTGGGGGCTGCACTTGACCTTGTTCTTAGTAGTCATCCCCTCCTGTCTCCAAGCCTCCTGCTAGACTATTCTAGGCCTGCACAGTCTTTTACCCCAGCCTTCCATGGCCTCTTACTTCAGGCAGCTCTGTCAATGCTCCCTATGATGAACAAAAGAAAGACTTTATCTTCATTTTCAACCTCCACTTCAACTAAGCCAGAACATCCATGCTTCTAGGTCACTGTGCCTCTAAAGCTTTGCCTTAGATCCAATGTGATTCTTTAATTGGTTCTATTTATCACTTGTTTGCTATTTTTATCTTACAGTCGTTCACTGACTCAATCACAATGTGTTGTCAAAGGCATCCTTTGTGGGACAGCCCCTTCTGAAGGCCAGCTATCTTTCCCACTGGCTTGTGCCAGGTAGGACACAGTGGTACAGCATCGGCTCCTGGTAAACCAGGTGCTGGCAGAATGGGGTAAGCACTAAGGCAGCAGAGCTCTTCCCTCCATGTCTCCAGGGTCCAAAGGGCCTCCGGCACACTGAAAACCGAGGCTGAGCCCTACCTGCCTTGATCATTGGAGGTGGAAGAGGCTGGCTGGCGGGTCTGGAGAAGACCATCTTCCTGGAATCCAGCAGGAGGCGGCAGTACCCCGCAATCAGGCAGGCAAAGTTGGTGGCTTCGGGCCACTCCATCAACAGCACCAGAGGCTGGGGGAGAGATGGGAAGAAATATGAGGACACAGGAAGGAAGGAGGCAGGTTCAATTCCTGGAGGATGACAGTGAAGAATCGATGACTTGCATAGTTGTGGGAACCATACTTTCTGAACCCAAAATTGAGGCACATGGCCTGCCAAATAATTTCTTCTGATTTGAAAATTTATTTATAGTAAACTCTTACCCAGGTGTCAAAATTAAATCAATCTTTAATTACACAGTTAATGAACCACCTTCACTGAGAAAGACTAAACTTATATAACATCACATGATTGCTGTGTGGCTGTATTTGGGTTTATCAGGGCTTGGCAGATGTACAGGCCAGCTGGGAGAGCTGGAGGGAACCTAGGAGCCAAGGCTAGACTGGGGAACATCCTTGATAGGAAGTTCCCTGAATACACAAACTGTCTCTTGCTCATCTCTATAACCTGCTATGATACCCAGAACAGCTTCCCAGACATGGACACTCCATGCAATCAAGTCCTCACTGGCACCGTTCAGACCTTCACGCTCTCTCCTCTCTCCTCTATTTCCTCATCTTGAGGAAGAGTCCTCAAGATGTTAATTGGTGCTCCTTAAAAGAGTCCCTTGGTCAAATACATGTGTGAAACACTGGGTTAAACAAAGCTATGCAGATAGTTGTACTTATGGGAATTCTCAGATCCTTCAATATATTAACGTGTACTGTGAAACTTCAAGGGGGGGGGGCTTTAGTATTCCAACTTTTCCAAATTATTTGATCAAAAAATCTATTTTCGTAGAACATCTCATGGTAGTGACATTTTTTTTAACCCACTTTGGGAAATACAAGCAGAGTCTATTGACTTCTGTCCCTGACCCTAAATCAGTCAAACTAATCCTGGGGTTAGCTAGCTGACTGCTTCAGAGGCCTGGCAATGATATACCAAAAAAAAGATATAATAAAAAAAATCATCACCTGTTCTAGAAACCTTCCAATATCTGTGTTATAATTTTTAAAGTGTGGCTTGAAAATAAGTTTGGGTCAGATTGAAGTCAGCCATGGGAGCATTCTCCCTGAGATAGGGCAGGGACCTCCAGATAAAGACCACTGATGACAGTGACCACTGATGACACTGGCTGAAGAGGGAGCCATGGGGCCGTGGGTCACCTTGACTTTTGGGGGTTCGAAGACCAGGCATTAAGAGCTAAAAGAATTAAAAAGAGGTAATGAGTCCCTTCTCTGACCAGTGAGGCGGCTACTACAATGGTCTAGGTGAGAGGCGATTAGGGCCTCTACTAGGGTAGTGGCAGTAAAAAGGGACGTCATGAAGACTTGGTGGAACTTGGTTACCAACTAGACTAGCCTTCTTTGGCTGGATCATCACCTTGGGAACAATTCTGAATCCAAACCAGCTCAGCTTTTAGCTAAAGTTGCACCAGTTTTCTTTGCTATCTCCCAGGATCGTGACACATAGCTTCAGCTGAATATTTTGTAGTTCATATAGACCAGAGGTTGGCAAACTTTTTCTGTAAAGGGCTAGATAGTAAATATTTTAGGCCTTGTGGGCCACACAAGCTCTGTTGCAACAACTCGGCCACTGTAGTGTGAAAACAGCCATCAGCCATCGATAATCTGTCAGCTAAACAAATGGGTGTGACGGTGTTCTAAGAAAACTTTATTTACAGAAACAGGCTGTGGGTCAGGTTGGGTTCATGGGTCATAGTTTGCCACCTTATCTAGGAGTGAAGCTTATTTCCAGCTAAATACAATAGTTTGTATTCGTTTTCACACCTTTCAGCTTGTTTCCTTTGCTAACAGTAATCCCCTTCTCCTTTGGAAATTCTTCTCTTGGCTTTTGTTTCCATGAGGTGATATTGTGTTCTGGTTCTGCAGTCTCTGATCATCTCCAGCTCTCTCTTTGGTCAGCTCTTCTTGTACAACCTCCCAGCCCAGTCCAGGCCCCAGGCTCAGTCCTCAACTCACCGTTCTTCACCATCAGGGCATCAACTTTCACCTCTGTGCTGGGGATTCAAAAATCACCATCTCCAGTCTATTTCCCTCTCAAACTCTTTACCTATCTCAGAAGTCATACAGTGCTGTGTCTATATCACACAAGCTTGTGCTGGATTGAATCCTATCTTGACTTGTTTAATAGTTATTGTGTATCCAATTACACTGCATGCCAGGGTAATGCATTTGGATTCTGCCCCATAAGCAATGAGTTAATGATGTCTATGGAGCTCATGCGATACTGTAGGGAAGAAAAGGAACTGTCTATACTCCAGTGAGAAACAGACCAGGTATGAGATGTTATCTTTGGGTCATTATTAGGAAGGGTCAGAAGGGATGTTTATACTTTTGGTTAATGGATGCTTCTCAATCACAACAGAATGGTCAACCTTGTGTACAACAAAGTAGAGACAGAAGGGGAAGGGTATGTGGGTGGGGGCAGAGTGAGATACCCCTTTCTGCCTCACTCCCTGCCACCCATGGCAGAAGAATCCACGGAGGTTTGGGTGTGGGTAGCTGCTACCACCATTACTACGAGGGTCCAAGACTCACTAGGCTTACCTCAGGAGCATTCACAGACATCACAGCTATCTTTGTTGCCACTGCTTTATTTCAGGCCCTCAACATCTTCCTCTAAGACCACAATTTCTCGAAGTATGTGTGAATGGTCACAGGTGTGCTGAGATGAGATCCTGAGCCCCTCAGCCTCTGGGTCCTGTTGCCTCTGGCCACAAGCTGCCTCAACTGTGTATTCCAGTGTGCCACACAAATCATGGCATTTTTTGTGATACGGAAAAGGTGGGGACATACTTACCTCAGGACCTTGAATAGCCTCCTGATTGACCTCCTTGCCCCCAGTCTCTACCCACTTCACTCCACTTCACCTCCATATGGTTTCCTGAGGTGTGTTCTAAACCACAACTCTCCCTGACACTTCAAATCTTCAATAGCTCATCACCTAAACCCCAGTGCCTTCCAATGTCACACAAAGCCCTTGAGGACCTGGCCCCATGCTACAGCTCCAAGCATATCTCCCACTTAACCCTGCCTGTGCCCTCCTCCCATCACTGTCCATCACCTTATGCTCCAGCAATGACACATCATTTATAGTTTGTCAGAGATGTTATGTTCTTTTACCCCTTCATACCTTAACCTATGTTGTTCCCTCTGGCTGAAATGCTCCTGTGCCCTGCTCTGTCCACTCAGCAAGCTGCTACGCATTGTCTAGATGGCTCATGGACAGCATGACCCACTGAGAAATGCAGCTATTCATCCCCAAACAGAGCCAACACAGTTCCTGACTGCACGGAACTTATAATCTAGCAGGAAACAAGATGAACCAAATAATCACACAAATGAATGTGACTGCAAGGTATGATCAGTGCTATGAGGGGAAAGTACAGAGAGCTATCAGAACATAGAATGTCCTGGATCAGCGTGTGGGTGGGTGGGTGTGGATGTGTGCATGTGTGACTAATTTGGTTTCAGAAGCTGGAGAGAGCTTCTTTGAGAAAATGGCAGTGGCTGACAAATAGAACGAGGGACCATTTGACCAAAGTACAGGCTGACTGGCCGGCTGACTGATGGACAGACTGACAGACTAACTGGTTCCAGGGCAGTCTGACTCACTGATGCCCTGGCTGACAAGCTGGCTTCAGGACAGGCAGAATGCCTAACAGCCTGATATACTGACTGGTTAGCTGCCTGGCTGGCTGGGCAGCTGGCTAACGGACAGATCGGAGGCTGAGTGACTAACTGGCTGATTGGCTTAACTGGCTGGCTTCACTTCAGTTTCCCCTCTTATTTCTTACCCCCAATATAGCCCAATGTCGGTAATAAAGCAGCACAAAGGCAAAATCTTGTGCACAGAGAGGGCCAAGTGCATCCCCAGCTGGCTCAGCATAGCATATCAGGAGCCTCTCCTCTGCTTCCCCACACAGCCAACTGGGCCCCAGCACGGGCCAAATGCAGCTTGTAAAAGGAAGGCAGATGCGCTTTTTGCCAGCAGGGGTAAAAACCAAATCAAAGGCAGGCAAGCAAAGAGGGTGACTAGGTTTTCTTAGGAACCTTCAAAAACAACATTTTATTTTAAACAGGATTTTAAGCAAATAGGATGTCTAATGTAATACTTGTCCCTACAGCAAGCACTAGAGCAATAAAGTTCAAACATGAGAATAGGAGAGACATTGGGCCACAAGAGATCCCTTGGGACATTCCTTTGATGGTTTGTTTTACCCCCTTGTGTGCTTCTGTGGTAATGGGGTATGGCAATGGCCCAACGGTATCTCAGTGTCAGACTGCTGTCTCTTGGAGAAAGATACCTGCATACTACCTTACGTTCACTCCACTACGAGCAAGTAAGCTGAGGAGAACTATAACTAAATATGCCCGAGCCATCTTCAAATGCAAAAGAGAAAAGGAGAATGGAGCTGGAGGCATGGCCAGTCATGAGAAGGTACAGCAGGGATTAATCCGACATGCTTCAGCCCCATCTCCTTCCAAGGGTGCTCTGGGAGTCTGAAGGCACCCGGCACTTTGGGAGCCAGCTAGGGAGGGGACTGGCCCTGGGGTAATGTCAGCTCACTCTAGCATCCCTGAAAACAGGAGAAGGATGGGAATGCAGGGGGTCAGAAGGGGAAGGGTACAAGATGATGGTCCTTGAGTCCCAGGGGACTGGTACATTTGGATTCTTGCCTCCACAGCACTGGGAAAGGCTAATCGGGCATAGCCAGCCAATTTGGTGGGCAAGGCAGAATATCACATTGAGGCAGTGGTTCTCAGGCCCGAGGCACATTAGAATTACCCGGGAAGCTTTAAACACCTATATACCCCTGGCCTCACCCCTAGGCATTCTGGTTTAAATGGTCTGAGAGGAAGGGCCCAAGCATCCAGTGGTTTTTAAATCTTCACACATAATTCTAATGTGCAGTCAGAGCTGAGAAGTACTGATTTAAGGAAATAGTCTTAGTTTCACCAGGCCCTTCCAGGATATTCCCAGACCAGAGTGGCATATCTAGGGGGAAATGAGCCAAATCTGGCTTCTAACTTCCATGTTCCTTGTTAAGGAAATTCAGTCTTCAGTGTACCCTATGCAGTGGTGTGCTGGTAAACGGTTAACAACCAGCTCTCTGATTTGTAGTGTTTCCCTGGCGTATATACTCCCGCCATGGCCACTTCCAAGTTATCAGTGTGATATCACTGAAGGCAGCGTGGGGAGAGATGTGCCCATCTGGCTCTTACGCTCCTGTGCAAACTGGTTCCAGCACGACACTGACCCTAAGGATAGACTCTTACTGAGCCCAGGGAAGCCATTCTCCAGCAAGGAGCTTCCCAGACTCTGTCCTCCCAAATCCTTCCCATTATGTACATTTATGGAGAGAGGCACCCCTCAGTAACCACAGATACTGCTGATATAAAGCGCCTCCAGGAAGCTTTTCTTAATCCCCCAGCCAGAATTAATTTTACCCTCTTCTGTACTCCAACATGCTCTTGGTACCCTCCTACGGTGCCTCATTCAGTATGCCATGTATTGGTGTACTTCTTTCTCTCCTATAAGACAGGAAGCTTCTTGAGGGAACAAGGAGCCATGTGTTTTCTTTTCGTTCATCTTTTTATCTCCCACCGGGTTTAGCATGCTTTCTAGCAACAGTAGGTTCTTACTAAAAGACTGTTAAATGGAAACCTGGATCTTTTTGCTTCCTCAATCTTCCTCTTTTCCTCCCACCACTATACATCATTGATCCTGCCTCAGCCACTGTATCTGAGAAGGGGCTAAATACCTCCCTGTCCATTTCAAAGGGCAATGACTTCTAACCAGTGATGCACACAGCAGACATCTCTGATTACAGATGCCCCTGATTTTATGTGGCAAAAGTTGCATGTGAGTAGACCATTTATCAACCAAACCCTATCTTTACTATAGTGTAGGAGAGCTTCCTACTTGAAGGAATCTTATGGTGTATTAGTTTCCTGTTGCTTCTGTAACACATTATCATGAACTTAGTGGCTTAAACAATATATATCTATTTTTTTTTTAAGATTGGCTCCTGAGCTAACAACTGTTGCCAATCTTTTTTTTTTTTTTTGTGCTCCCCGAATCTCCCTAGTACATAGTTGTTTATTTTAGTTGTGGGTCCTTCTAGTTGTGGCATGCGGGACGCCGCTTCAACGTGGCCTGACGAGCCATGTCGAGCGCCCAGGATCCGAACCAGTGAAACCCTGGGCTGCCAAAGCGGAGCACGCGAACTTAACCACTCGGCCACGGGGCCGGCCCCACAATACATATCTATTTTCTTACAGTTCTGGAGGTCAGAAGTCTGACACGAGTCTCACTGGGCTAGAATCAAGTGTAGGCAGGGCTGTGTCCCTCCTGGAGGTTCTAGGGGAAAATGGATTTCCTTGCCTTTTCTAGCTTCTAGAGGCCACCGACATTCCTTGGTTCATGGCCCCTTCCTCCATCTTCAAGGCCAGCAAGGTCAGGCTGAGTCCTTCTCACATCGCATCACATTGACCTTCTCTTCTGCTTCCCTCTTCCTCTTATAAGGACCCTTGTGATTACACTGGGCCCACTTGGATAACCCAGGCTAATCTCCCTAATTTAAGGTCAGCTAATTAGCAATCTTAATTCCATCCACAACCTTAATTTCCTCCTCCCATATAGCACAGCATATTCATGGATTCAGGGGACTAAGGCATGGACATTTTTGGAGGCTATTATTCTGCTTACCTCACACGACAAATCTTTTTACAAAGCAGAAACATTCTAATGTAAAGTGGATAATTCTCCTCTGGTTTTTCATATGCATTTTATCAATTGCCTAAAGTAGGGCATATCTGAACTATCTACCACATGATGGCTGCATCATCTACCTAACCATTCTCTGTTTCCCACTCAGCAAAGTGCAACCTTCTCCTAGCCCTCTCCATTCTCCAAAATGATCTCCCATTTATCCCCTAATGTATTCTCTCACCTCTCCACCCTCCCATGATTTGGACCCTCTGTGTGCTGCACACATAGCATCGTTCTTTAGTGCATTCAGGATACAGGCAGCGGGCAATAAGGGTTAGGTATGATAAGACGTGTGCATTGTATGTGCAAGAGAGGAATGTGTGTAGGGATATGCATCCACACTCAGTGATTCTATATGTTTTACATTCACTCTTTTTCATTACCGCTGCGTTCCTCCAGCTCAGGCCCTGCCCTTATCACTTCACCCCCGCACTAGCACCATGATCCACTTCTCGCCTCCCCAGTATCACACTAGCCTTGCTCCCATACATCTGGCACACTGGTCCAAGTCAGCTTTCATTCTCTCACTCCTCTGCTCAAGGGCCTACAGTGGATTTCCACTATTCTATCACATTGCATCCAAAATCCTCGGACTGGCCTTCGAAGCTTTTAACCAGCTTGTTCTGCTCACCCCAATCTCTCCAATCTCTTTTCTCATTATTCTCCTCTCCAGCCAAGCAACTATGCTTATCGACCTGCACATATGGTTTGCTTATTTCTATGCTTGCTCTCTGCCTGTGAACACATCCCACTTCTCTCTGCTAATCCATGCCTATCACTTCAAGATCCAGCTTAAAACACTCTCTTGTGGGAAGCCAGTTCTGGTTAACCCTTTCCTGTTCTTTTGTTCCATGTTCCACATCATACTTATTTACAAAATTTACTTCATATTAACTTTTTTTCATTGCTGTTTCGCTTTTGAAAAAATTGCAGGTCTCATTTGTTGAGTACTTACTATGTGTCAGGCAGTGTGCTAAGACATTTTATGTTCATTTTCTCATTTAATCCTGAACGACAACCTTTTGAGAGAGGCACTCCACTTTGCAGTTGGGGAAATCAGGGTTCAGAGAGATTAAGATACTTTTTAAAGGCCGCACAGTTATGAAGTGGTAAAGCTTGGATTTGAATCTGGTCTGTCTGATTCCAGAGCTCCATACCTGTTCTGATGTTGTGTTATTAATGCAGGTCATGTGTCTTTGTGAGTCTAGTCTCCCCAGTAAGAGTGTAGCCCCTCCAAGGCAGCATTCATGCCCACAACTGAGGCTGGATTGCCACCAGAAATGAGAGTAGTGCTCCTCCCTCAGGCAACACCCACTAACCCCCTGCTTGGCCTAGTTCCTCCCAGAGCTCTGGTCCCAGAGATGAGTGGTTCTCAAACCTGGATGTACTACAGAATCTCTTGGGGAACTGAAAAATAAGTAAATCATGATGCCCAGGCTGCACCCCAACAAATTAAATCACAATCTCTGGGAGCAGGACCCAGGCATCTGTATTTTTAAAATGCTCTCAAGGAAACTCTATTGTGCTGCCAATGTTGAGAAGCAGCTGTAGAACACAGAGGGAGACTCAGTTGGAAAGCTGTTTTTTCTGTTTTAAACCCTTTCTATGTCTCAGGAAGCCACATCTCCCCTGTGTGTCTTGTCTTTCCTGCCCCCTCCCTACCTGTCCATTTGGTTTTTCACCCAACAACATCTGAGGAGGGCAGCAATCATTGGTTGAGGAAATGGCCACAAGCCAATTAAACATCAGCTCCGGGCAGGTTCCTAAACCAATGGGAATCCTGTGAATCACAGGTGGAAAATTAACATATGAAAGCTTTCTGGGTTTCACAAAGATAAAAATAAGGTAAATAACTTGCTCTTTTAGAAATAGCAAACACTCTACCTCTTAATCTGCTAACAACATCTCCCCCTGGGAAATCCTTTAAGAAAGGAAAGTTGCACCTCCTCTAACAGCTTCCGCCAGCTGGCAGGCAGGCCTGACCCCCACCCACACTGGTCACTGGGTGTTCAAACAGGAGAGCCATGGAGGGGGCGGCTGACCACGGCTACAAGACTGCACAGGTGACAGCTGCTTGCCGGTCTGAAGGAGCTGATCTATGGGAAAGGTTCTAAGGTTCTGGAAGGGTTGGAGTCTGAGAGGTGAAATGGGGACTAGCCCCTGCCTGCTTCTTGTCTTCCCAGGCCCCCTCGGTTCTGTCTACATACTCAGACACCTCCTTTTCCATGATTTCAAGTGTGTGTGTGTGTCTATGGCGGGGCTCCTCAAGTGGTATGCACATATCCCTTCAGCCTCTGGGGCAGCCAGGCAAGGCCCGGGGTGGCCAGAGTCTCTGGGGCTGATCCATTTACCCCAGTGTTCACAAGAATGTAATTTTCTGTGTGTGCGGCGACACAGGAAAGATTGGGAAGCGATGGCCTGGGGGTAGCTCCAAGTTCTCCAATTCCCCTGCCCTCTGTTGAAGACCTCTCGTGAGTTGATCTGACACTTCCTAGCCTTTCCTAGCACTGGCTGACCTTAATATGTGATCAAGACAGCATGTCCCACAGGGTTGAGAAGGGAAAGAAAGATGAGCCCAAAGGGGCCCAGGGTCTGAACCACTTCCGAATCACTGAACCTCACTTAACAGGCTCAAACTCTCTTTCTCAAATGTACGTCTTCCTCTGTTCTCAAGGCCTGTCCCGAGGGAGAAAGAGCCCTCAAAGCTGGCCTTACCTTGGCATCCATGATGCTGGTCTCCACCCGGGCCACGCCCTGGTTCTCCCGGAACAGCTGGATCTTGCTGATCTTGCTGAACTCGGACAGCACAGTGGTGAGGTTGGTTTTGAGGTCAATAACATGGCTGATGCCATGACGGGGTCCCACCAGGAGAGTGGTGGCCGACTGCTTCTCATCCTGGTGCCCAAGCATGGCAGGCAGCATTCAAAGAAAGAAGGGCAGGGGAGGTGGGGAAAGGAGGCAGGAGGAGGAAACAGAAAACAGGCAGATTGGACCAGTTCTGCTGGGAGATCTGGAAACATCTGGGGCTCAGAGTCAGGGCGGGAGGACAACCTTGAGAGAAAAATGATCTGGGACACCCTTATTCCTGGGGCAGGGCCCTGGATCATTGCTTTAAATGGAGACCTTAGTCTCAGTAGTAGGTTGAGTGAAGTGGACAGCAGAGGCTGGCTCTAGCAAAATCGTGAACTAGGTGAGGTTTGCTTTGGTGCTTTTGCAGCATCCTCTTCCTACCAAGCCCTGGGGATTTTCCATTTGTTGCCGCAGGCCTCACAAGGCCCCCACCCAGGGCTGTGCCTAAACAGTGGCATCCTGTGTTTGATCTTTATCAGCTCCCCCCTCCCACAACAGCCACTCAAACTTGCACTTCTCATTGGTGCCAAAAGCTCAACTGACAAAGTAACTCTGCCTAAGGTGTTAAGGGCTGACTGGGTACTTAATGTGGGGGAGGGGTCTCCCTTCCTAAGAAGGTATTTGTCCTTCAGTAGGCACCAAAGCAATCTGAACCTAAAGGAATGGCCTATAAGAATTTCAGCAGTGGTGGGGACTTTTCTGGGGGTGGAGGAAGAGGGTAGCGGGCCTTTGGTGATCCTCAAATCTCAGCATATAAATAGTTATATTTGCGCATGATGGACTGGATTCCCTCAAGTGGTCCTGACAGGCTCCTTGGCGCCATGAAGCCTGAGCCCTATGCTGGCCCATTCACTGTATTAGCATCACCCTAAGGAGCCTCTTCCATCTGCTATAGACGGTTTCTTTGATAAGCGGCTTTCTATCAGTGTACCCCACGAGCATGACAGCGTGTTCCCCAGAGCATGAGAAGCACCTGGATCCAATTAGCGTGATGATTTGAATTTCTTTTCACCACAGCTCACTAGGGTAAACTAGTAGAAGGCAAAGTCTTTAGGGGGGCCAGCTGTGCCCCGCCTGCCTGAGAGGAGGGGTTCTTCAGTGGAGGTCCTGGACAGGCAGGAGGAAGTATGTGGACTCAGGAAGCCTGGGGTGGGGGCTCTGGGGGTATGGGGAAGAGCAATGAAATAGAGCAGGGGTTGGCAAACTCTGGCCCCTCACCAGTTTTTGTACAGCCCATGAACTAAGAATGGTTTTTAGATTTTTAAAAGGTTGGAAAAAATTCAAAAGAACCATGTTTTGTGAGATGTGAAAATCACATGAAATTCAAATTTCAGTGTCCATAAATAAAGAGATATTGGAACACAGCCACGCTTATTTGTTTATGCATTGTCTACGCCTGCTTTCGCGCTACAATGGCAGGGCTGAGTAGTTGCGACAGAGACCCACATGGACTGCCTGCAAAGAATAAAATACTACTATCTGGCCCTTTATGTGAAAAGTTTGCTGACCTCTGAAATTGAGGAAAGAGGACACAAAAGGGTCATGCAGGGATACTAAAAATAAATATTGGCTCCTACTTTACCATTTTGCCAGAGGCAGGACCAGAGCACCAGGGGAGGCGAGAGGGAGAAGCAGGAAGAGGAGGAAAGACCTTTAGAAATACTCGCTGATGGAGAATGCTACCCTAAAGTTCTAATGGAGACCCTCCTACCCCCAACCCAAGGACAAAGGGCTCCCACCCCCACCATTGCCCTCACTGACCAGGCCCACAGTGTTGAACAAAACGCCTGTGAAGGTCGGAAGTTCATTCAAAATTCGAAGATACTGGAGCTTTGCCTGAATTGCAGAGCCCTGTGGAAACAACCCACCCCGAAATATGAGACCCCTGAGTTGCACAGGAAAAGCAAACTCATGTTCTCAGGAAGGAGTGTCGACACCTTAAGATAGGCACTAGTCAGACTATTCAGCAAGCCGCACTGTGGCAGTGTGAGGAGACCCTTGGAAAAACAGCAAGAAGGTTCCAGTTTGGATAGCTCTTGCCTATAGCATCTCAGATCCCTTTCTAAACTTCTCCTGCCTCCTGATTTTCCTTCCTTAAGAAGTCAGCTTACTCATTTTGTTTTTGGGTTAATTCCAAGAGCTTTCCCTGACTCTGATACCCCACCTCATCTATACCTCTCTTGAGATCCCCAGTAGCCACGGAGGTACGGTCCATCCCCAGCCGGGGGTCCCACTTAATACCTTTAATCTTGAGTACCCCTAAGTCCCAAGCCTGCTCTTCCTCTGGCATTCCCTCATAGAAAAATCTCTATCAGTGGTACCGGCATCCCCTGGGCATTCAAGCCAGAAACCTGGGAATCACGCTAGACTCCTCCCTCGTCCTCTCATCTGAGGGCCACCACTCACCAAATCATCTTGAGTCTACCTCCTAACTCCCTCTCTAACCTATCCATCTCTCTTCTCTAGCCCTACAGTCATTGCCTTGATGTGTCAGGCAATCCCGTGTCAGGGTGGCATTCAGCTTACCTTCAGTACTGACACTCCTTTCCCTCAACCCCTCCACACTGCTGTTAGAGGGAGCATCCTAAAACATATGTTTAATCACATCAGCTGCCTGCTCAAACCCCTCAATGAATCCCCCTTTCCACGGCATACAAGGCACTCCATGAATTGGCTCCTGCCAACCTCTCTGGCCTTCTCTCTTGCCCCCACCCCACCCCAGGCATGTTCCTTTCACTCTCTGTACTTGCCTGTGCTGAACTATTTGCATTTCTTTCCATGCACAATGTTCTCTCATATCCCTAGGTCTTTATACAGATGGATCACCCTGAGTGGGAAAGTCTTCCTTCCCCCAGCCCCAACTCATCTAGACAAATTCCTATCTGTCCTTAAAGACCCCACATCAAATGCACCAATTCCTGGCCTTTTCCACTTCCCTAGGGCTGGCCTGGGTGTTCCTCCTCAGGGCTTCCAGAGCACCCAGGCCTGGCATACCATGTTGTGACTGACTGTCATGTTTCCCCACCATCCTGTGCCTGACTAGAGGGCGGAGACCAGGTCGTCTCCATCTCTGTTTCTCCAGCCCGAACACTGGGGAGGCTCAAAAAATGTTTGCTGAGGAGATGGTTAGGAGCATTGATGCTCTCTGTTGGGAAGAAAATAATCTGATTAAATATGCACAGCAAGGTAGGAATGGCTTAACTCTCTGGGGAAATTTGCATCTTAAAAGAGAAGCTAGTTGGTAATGCAAAGAATCTGGAATGGGTGGAAATATATGGGGGCGACTGTGTCCTGTGTCTACGTCTACATGATGATTCTAGTGCCTCTCACCACCCTCCTGCCTCCTGGGCAGGAAGTACAAGTAGATTGAGCATTACAAGCCTGAAAAGGGCCTGCAGAGTCTGGGGAACAGGGAGGAGGAGTGCCTCAGAGGGTACCCGAGAAAGTGCAGGAGAGCACAGCAGTGACCTAAGCCCTCGACATACCGCCCAGTGACCAACTGTCCAGGTCAGGCCTTGTTCCACTGGGCTGGGCTTTTATCTCCCAGAATTCCCTATCCTAGGACTGACGAATTAGAAAGCTAATGAGGGACAGAGCAGTCATTTCTATGGGAAACATGTGCTTCCCCAGGGTCCAGTGCTGTCCCCTCGGCAAGTGCTCAATCTGCACAGACTTAATGGGTGAAAACAATCTGAGGATTTTCTCCCCCTGCATCTTGGCCCCTTTACTTTGAGGACCCTGGGCTCTCTCTGTGACTGGTTACTAAACCGTCCCTGGGGGCGGTTCCGGCTTGGGGAAAACTCCTCTACACAGTCGTCCCCCATATCTAGCCAAGCTGGATGTGTACCCAAGTCAAAAACAATGGGGACGATCCCCAGAAGACCAGACCTGTTGGGAAACCACACAAGAGCCCCCCATGGACACTAGTGCTTGAGCATGGCACCGAATGGCCTACTCTGGGTACCTTGGTGCCACTGGAAGGATGTGTTTGGTGAGCCTTCAGTTGCTGAGAGAGAGATTTCCGGAGGTTCTTCTCTTTGATGCCCTGCAGGAGGGAGGGGGGAAGAAAGGGTTCCAGGCCCCACTCCTTCCTAAAAGCAGAAGAAAAGTAAGAAATTAGTGAGAGAGGCAAAGTAGGACAGAGAAAGGAAGATGGTAACGCAGAAACTGACTGAATCTGAGGCAGAGATGGAGCAGAAAGAGAAAAAGGGACGGGGCAGGAGAATAACATTGGCCACAGTTCCCCGGTAGAAGCTGTAGCTCAAGGGCATCATGGTCTAGCTGTGAGGAACTCCAGTTCTCCCTCTCTTCCCAGAGCTAGATTCCTGAAAAGCATAGCACAGTTCCACCATTCACCTTCTCCCTGCACAGCTACTTGCCCCCATCCCTAAGGGTCCCGGCACAACTTACTCTACATTCTTGAGTGAGATCTTCTGACTAGGTCGAGTGGCTGAGACAGTGATATAGATGTGGAGGGCAGCAAGGCCCAAAAGCATCTCAGGCTTAGGGTCCATTCCAAACCGTTCTCGGATAACATCATTCCGACTCTGTGAGAGAAGGCAGTCCAAATCCATCAGTTAAAGGAGACATTCCCTCCATAGCCCTTGATCTACTCCCTTACATCCCAGAAAAGAATCAAGGTGTCAGGGAGACATTCTAGATCAAGGGGAGGAGGAAGGTTCTGCCCTTGGAGAGGAGAAAACAGAGGAACCTTGGGTCTCAGATACACTGTTTACTTCATACAGCAGATACTCGACAGCCTTCTTCTCAGTGGCAGATGCACACAATGGCAAGGCACAAGTGAGCAGACTGTCTAGGTCATTGCAAAAGTGAGACATGACACCTCTCCCTTTCTTTCCTACTGTTACAAGAGAGCTTTCTGCCTTTTCTCGTGGGCCTATACTCACCCCCCAGCCACATGAGGCTCCTCTACTAGCTCAGATGGAAACAAAGGAAAGCAGACATTGGGAGGGGCTCTCTATAGCGTTCTGGCCCAGAAGCACAGGGTGAGAGATGGATTGCAGGGATTGGGCAGATATTCTGTTCCTTGGGGTCTGAAAGTCAAAAGCAGGGATGAGTCAGTCTTCTCTATCCTAAAAGGGGTTCCCTGGACTACTGGCCAAGGGTATGATAACTCCCAAACCCTGAAGGTCAGAATTCCAGCTATCAATGAGTCAACCTTGGTTAGACCAGTTGCCCATTGTGTTGAGGTGAAACCAGGATGAGCTATGGTACTAGGGAGCTATAGTGGTATCACTACAGAATAGGAGAGAGTGGAAAAGGAATGCTTCATCAATGATCATCTATGTAGAAAATGCAATGGAATCTACAAATAAACTACTAGAACTGAGTTAGCAAGGTTGCAGGATATAAGATCAATACACAAAAACGTATTTCCACATGGTTGTAACAGACAATCAGAAACTGAAATTAAAAATCAAAACCATTTACAATAGCACCAAAAATATGAAGTAATTAGGGATAAATTTGTCAAAATGTGTGAAAAAACTGTACACTGAAAATAGAAAACACTGTTGAGAAAAATTAATGACCTAAATAAATGTAGACAGATACTCTCTTTATGAGTTGGAAGGCTCAATATTATTAAGATGTCAGTTCTCCCAAAATTGATTTGTAGATTCAACACAATCCCAATCAGAATCACAGTAGATTTTTGGTAGAAATTGACAAGCTAATTCTAAAACTCACATGAAAATGCAAAGGACCTAGAAAGGCCAAAACAACTTTGAAAAAGAAGAACAAAGATGGAGGACAAGCACTACCTGATTTTAAGACTTATTATAAAGCTATTATAATCAAGAGTGTGATTTTGGCATAGAGACAGATAAGTAGATCAATGGAATAGAATAGAGTTCAGAAAAGACCTACACATATATAGACAACTGATTCTTGACAAAGATTCAAAGGCAATTCAGTGGAGAAGGGATAGTCTTTTCAACAAATGGTGCTAGGGGCCGGCCCGGTGGCACAGCGGTTAAGTTCACATGTTCTGCTTCTCAGCGGCCCTGGGTTCACCGATTTGGATCCCGGGTGCGGACATGGCACCACTTGGAAAGCCCTGCTGTGGTAGGCGTCCCACATATAAAGTAGAGGAAGATGGGTGCAGATGTTAGCTCAGGGCCAGTCTTCCTCAGCAAAAGGAGGAGGATTGGCAGCAGTTAGCCCAGGGCTAATCTTCCCCAAAAAAAAAAAAAAAAAAAAAACCCAAATGGTGCTGGAACAATTGGATATCCATATGCAAAAAAAAAAAAAAGAACTTTGATTGATACCTTGTGCCATATACAAAAGTCAACTAGAAATGGATCAAAGACCTAAATGTGAAACCTAAAATGATAAAACTTCTGGAAAATAGGAGAAAAATCTTTGTGAACTTGGGTTATGCAAAGATTTCTTAGATAGGACACCATAAGCACAATCCATAAAAAAACAAATTGACAAATTAGACTTCATCAAAATTCAAACTATTGCTCTGTGAACGACACTGTTTAGAAACTGAAAAGACAAGCCAGAGACTGGGAGAAAATAATTGCAAATAACATATCCAACAAAAAACTTGTATCCAGAATACATAAATAACTCTCAAAACTCAATAATAAGAAAGCAAACCACCCCAATAAAAAAGTGGCTAAAAGATTTCAACAGACACTTCACCAAAAAAGATGCATGATGGCAAATAGGCATATGCAAAAATGTTCAACATCATTAGTCATTAGGGAAATGCAAATGAAAACCACAATGAGCTACCACTGTACACTATTAAATGACTAAAATAAAAAACGATACTGACAATACCAGGTATTGACAAGGATGTGGAGAAACTGGGACTTTCATACGTGGCTAGTGGGAATGTCAAATGGTACAGCCACTTTAGAAAACAGTATTGGAGTTTCTTTAAGAAATTAAAGAAAGACAGATCTACCATATGACGAAATCATTCCATTCTTAGGTATTTACCCAAGAGAAAAGAAAGTATATGTCAAACAGAGACTTGTACATGAATGTTCATAGAAGCTTTATTCATAGTAGTCAAAACCGGGGAATAACCCAAATGTCCATCAGCAGGTGAACTGATAAACAAATACTGATACATCCATACCATGGAATACTACCCAGCAATAAAAAGGAATGAACTACTGACACACACAACAACATGGATGAATCTCAAAATGATTATGCTGAGTGAAAGAAGCCAGACCAAAATGAGTTTCCATACAGTATTATTTCATTTATATAAAACTCTAGAAAATGCAAAGTAATCTATAGTGACAGAAAACAGGTCAGTGGTTGCCTGGGGATAGAGGGAACAAATTACAAAGGAGCCTGAGGACACTTTTGGAGGTGTTGAATATGGTCAATATCTTGATTGTGGGTGACGGCTTCATGGGTATAAACATATATCAAAACTTATCAAATTGTCATTTTCAATATGTGCAGTTTGCTATGTGTCAATTAGACCCCAATAAATCTGTTTAATAGAAACAAGAAGGAATACAGCTGAAGTCCATATCATCACGAAGGGGAGAGAGAGGGTGGACATGGTCTTGTCACCAAATTCCAAAATATTTGAACCAAGATGATCTCTGGAGGCCTGAATGAAGAAATTTAGGGCAAAGAAAATGAGAACTAAACTTATAAAATTCATAGAAGAACCACAACTCATTGCCCCCTAGAGTGCTGATAAAGGAACCCGAGGCTGTTTGAGAAATGTTAACATTTTAGGATGTCAGAAGGGGCAGAAAGGACAACCACAACATCTCATAGCTCATCTCCAGGTATCTCTATCAGAGACATCATCAGAGATGAGTTTTGAGGTTTTTTCCCTTTCATCAAGCACTCTGTATGTCCTATGGGCACCTAAAACTCAACATGTCTCAAAGTGAACTCATCTTTTCCCAAACCTATTCTACTACCTGTGTTCCCTAACTTGGGGAATGATACCACTTTTCCCAGACACTCATTGAGTCAAAGCCTATCAATTCTACTTTTTAAATATCTCTTGAATCCCATCCCACCACCACCATCACAGCCATGGTTCCGGCCCCCATCATTTCTCTTGGGGGTAACTGCAGTAGCTCTCTAGCAGGTGTGTTTCCTCGGCACTATGTGATCTTTTGAAATCACTCATCTGAGTAGGCTATTCACCTTTCAACATTTCTGGGCCCCCATACTACAGCAGAATTTCTTTACCTTGGCTGTGCATTAGAATCCCTTGAGAAATTTTAAAAATATCAATATTTGGACCCCACCCATACAGATTTTGATTTATTTGGTCTTGGGTGGGGCAGACCATTTTCTTCAAAGCTTCTCAGATAATTCTCACATGCAGCTAGGGTCAAGACACACTGCCGTAAAGCAGTGGTTCCCACACACCATCAAGCATCAGAAGCCTCTGGAGGGCTTGCTAAAACACAGATTGCTGGGCCTCACCTCCAGAGTTTCTGATTCAGTAGGACTGGACTGGGGCCCAAGAATTTTCATCTCTAAAAAGCTCCTGGTTGATGCTGATGCTGCTGTTCCAGGGACCACACTTTGAGAATTGCTGCCCAGCCTAAATCAGTTTAAAGCCTGTGCTTGCCATGACCTATCAGGCCCTTTACCATCTGCTTCCGGTCTCCCCTATTCCATTTCCTACTGCTCCTTACTTCACATTCTGTCCTCCATCCAAAGTAAGTTATTCATAGTTCTCTCATCATCCCATGCTGTTTCATGCCACCAAGGCTTTGAAGACGCAAGTCCCTTTGCCTAGAATGTGCCCCCTCCACTCCATCTCTGCACACAGCAAACGTCCACTTATCCTTTAAGGCTAAGAGTGTGCATCTATCACTTCCTCTGTGAAGCCTTCACCATGCCCCTCCCTTGGAGAGTTCACAAACTGCTTCCTGGGTGCCCCTACTGCACAATGCCATCAACATAGTGCCTGTCACACTGTCTTATATTTACCTGGGCACATATCAATCTAGGAGCTCTAGAAAGCCAGGACAGTTCTTTGTTCACCTTGATTGCCAGCACCTAGCACAGGTCAGCAAATGTTTCTGGATGAATTAAATAGGGAATCATCTCCTTACTGGATCTGGGCATTGGGGGTTAGGACCCCCTGTTACCCAAATGGGCTTGTTAAACCTGGGGATCCAGTAATGGTGCCAGAGTTAATGAGGTTGCTTGCTCCTGAAAACTGATGAGATCTGTCCGGACAAACAGACAGGACCTTGAGCCACAGCCAGCTCAGGTCACCAGGCCAACCAACTTGGCCCTGGTCTACGATGGTAGCAGAAAGGGAAAGGGCCTTCAGAGCTACCTGGAGGTTGGGAAAACTTACATAGTGACTTCATTGTGATGGCAGAACAGCCTGCCTGCTTGTTTGTCCATTGGTCTGTCTGTCTGTGTATCCCCAAGCCAGACTCTACCTGGATATACAGGTACTCGAAAGCAGCGGGATCCCGACGCAACAGCTCCACAGGGTCTTTGGGAAAGAAGCTTATCCGGAAGAGGCATTTCATTCCCTGATAGTGTGTCCGCTGCACCACCTGAATCGCAGGGATGAGGGGTGTGAGGAAAAGAGATCTGGGATCAATGGCTGGGGTGGTGGGAACCAGCTTGGGGGCTCTTCAAGGCGGGGCTTAGGGAAGAGCTAGGGTGCTATTTCCCACTCTGTCTCCCGCCTGGCTGATTCTAGTTACCCTTGGGGGAAAGTAATGAGGAGCCAGGTCTTTCGGCCCTTTTGACCCAAAGAGACTAGAATTTTCATATCATTTATCCAGGACATGGCCTTTTATGAACAATCTAAGGCCCAAGACACTATGTAGGAAGAGAGGGCCCCTGGGAAGTTCTCTGACTCTTTTCTTTCTGTGGGGCTAATGCCTTTACCTTGCAGAGGGGCTCAGCTTCAAGCAGAGTAAGTTGCTGATTAGAAGCCAAATCAAAGATTTAAAATCTCCTTTGGAGGTATAGCTGAAACAAGTTGGCAATATTTCAGTAACTGCTGAAGCTGGCATGGGTAATGAGAGTTCATTATACAATTCCTTCTACTTTGGTGTATGTTGGGGATTTTTTGGTAATAAAAAAGTTTAAAATCCAATTTGGAACAAGAGACTAATTGAATCCAAAACTCTTCTTGAGGGGCGAGGAGGTATTCAGGCCTCCCTCCAGGCAGGACACCTACAACCTTCTCTTCATGGGAACCTGTGAGTCTCTGGATGGCATTTGGCTGAGAGGTAAAGTTGAAGAATTTTTCTTTCCTAAAATCCTTTCATTTTTTTGTGTCTGATTTTGGTTTTTGTTTCACTTCTATTAGACACTGCTCCCTAACTGTCCCTCTCCAACTCCTCTCCTCCCTCCCCGGAATGTTGATTGACCCTGGTTGCTTCTCTGACTCTTCTGGGTGCTTCACTCTTGGTGACAACTATCCAGCAATCCTGGATTTCCCCAGCCTTTTTCCACATGGCAAAGGCGAGGATGATAAGACGCTTTCTCCTACTCTGCCTTGGAAGTTGATGTGGGTGACATGCTGCCCATTCTTGGCTCCACTCAGCCCATTCCAAGCCCGTACTTGTCCAGCCTCACTAGTCTCACTAGACTCCACTCGCTGACCCTTCCACATGACAGCCTTCATCTGAGGGCCAAGCTTCCTCTCGGAGGCAGAAAAGTCTAGCAGGCAGGGCTTCCAGGAGGCAGGAGAGTTGACACTGTTCTTCTACTCAGCATTCTGGGAGCTTCACAGTGAATCACTACCCCACACTTTTCCCAATAGAGACCAAGACTAGCAATCTTCATGCCCATTTTAGGTCACAAGGGATGGTGCCAAAAGCCCTCTGGAGGTGGGTAGAACAGAGCTTGATTGAGAACTGTGACTTCTGGGAACTGGTGGAGCATATTATTATGAATTTTCTAGAAAGAGAGTGCCTGGAGTCCTCTTCTCTAGTAGAGGCCACATGCAAAGGTATCAAGCCAGGACAAAGGAGTTACTTACATAAGCCAGGGGCTGCTTGTCCTGGAGAAGCAGGAACTTGTGGTTCTGTTCTGGCCCGGCATACTCCAGGACAAGAGCAAAGTGCTCAATGTACCTCAGGGAAAGACGGTCCTGTAACGTCACCATCACATCCTGTGGAAGAAAGAAGAGCCTTGACAGGGAGATCCATTCCAGCTCTAAGCTACTCTAAGCACCAACCATGGGAGAGGGAGACTGAATATCAAGAAAGATAGACCGGGGGTAGAAGGCTGAGGTTGGTAAGGAGACACTGGCCTTTATGGTGGCCCAGGCACTGTGCTCCAGGATAAGGAGAGTGACCCATCAGTGCTGTTCAGAGGCCTGGGCCCTGGGGAACACAAAAGGAGCAAGGGGTGGAGGAGGGTGTTTCTGAACTTGGCCTGACCAGGCATATGGCAAAAGAAGGTCACAGCCCACCCTCTCTCCTTCCATTTGGCAAATTATTTCCTAAGTGCTTACTAAGTGCCAGGCACTGTACTAGTTCTTCTCTCACCTTCTTCTATGAGTCACAATGTTCATTCTGGTTTGTCCATCAACTTAGCAATTAACAAAAGCAAAAGCCACAATTGTGTACTTGAAAAGTAGACTATTTCTGGATTCATAATCTAAATCGAATGACTTGAGTTACTGGCAGAATGTTCATTTTTGATCGTAGATGGCTTTTAGAGATGATCAATTTAGCAACTTGAAAAATGTGTCCAGGCAGAGGAACTATGTCACATGTCTTGTGTACAGTCATAAATCTGACTACTTCTGGGCTCCGTCTGCTCTGCTGCCCTACTTTTAATATTAGGGTGTCTGGAAACATATCCATGGGGGCTGCCCAAATGTCAGTTTTGAGACTTGTGCCGTCTATTTGCTGTGACTTCAGCGTACACTGGGCTCCAGTGTGTGTGTGTTCATGGAATCAGCATCACTCAGCCCCCAAGGGCTGCAAAGAGGCAGGCTTGGGAATGAGAAGCTCCCTTACAGCCAGGCTTGCCAAACAACCCCCTCAGTGAACATTAAAAAGACGCTTAGCCATTCAAATGTTAGGCTGGAAACTGGTGGGTAGTTGAGAGTATCTCTTTGTATTATCCAAGTAGTCACAGAGGCGCCAGTGTTGCTGGAGCTCTGGCAGGGACAAATGAGGTTTTCTTTGCAGTTCGGCTGCACTGGGATCGTGGACGGCCAAGCTGGCGATTGCCAACTGGCGTTACAAGTGTAAGGGTCCCCGTGCCAAGGCTGTCAATTCACCCAGGTACCTCTCTGAGACAAGTGGCTTGGAAGCCTGTCCAAGTTCCAATGAACAGTCAGTGCACCCCCCTGAAGTCAGGGTGAGATCTCAAGCCAGGGGACATTGCTGTCCTGGAAGGCTGGGGCTACCTGGAAGCAACAATGGTGGTGACATTGTGAAGTAGGAGAACGCTCAAAGAAGCCTCCAAGGGGAAAGAGAGGAGTGAATTCTCCAGTGTGGAGACAGATCTACAGTGGGCATACCAACCCATGAATAAAAACCAAGGAGGATTCTGATACGGAGACATATCCACATCTGGAGGAGGGGCATTTGGACATCCCTGGGTGGCCTTGTTCCATTTCCAATGCCTCTCCTATAAACTGAGACCTTCAATAGCCAAGAGACCATCCCAGGGCACCCTAAGGAGTGTGTTTTGGTCCTAGGTCCCCCTAGGATACCCACCCAGGCCTAAGCCTTCCAAAGAAACTCAGTTCAATCAACACGGGTTAGACACACTGATTTGCAACTCGGGTGCTACTGGCACTTTGGGCAGGACAATTCTTCATCATTCACGGACTGTCCCACTCCCCGCAAGACACTTAGCCTCCCTGACCCTGAGACACTAAATGGCAGTGGCATGCCGAACAGTGGGGATGACCCAAAATACCCTCAGACATTCCCAAAAGCCATCTGGGAGGGGGCAGTGCTGAGCCGAGCTGAGAACCACCGGCAAGGCTAATTCTGAACACTGGGCAGCATTGGTTGCATGGAAACATTCAATCTGGGGATAGCATTCTCTTTCTGGAAAGAGTCCAGAAGAAGCATGAATGGCTATTTCTGTCCCAGACCAGAGTTGAACCTGGGGGTTAACCATATCATCGCCTCTCCTCCTCAGGACTAAGGGAATCACTACAACTTTTAGATGCCTGGCTGAGCCATTAAGAATCACAGCTCAGTAATTGCTCTTCCTGTGAAAGGAATAGCCAAAGGGACTGCTGCCTGACTTTTGAAATCTTGGTTCAGAGCTTGAGATCTCGTTGTTATTTAAAAAGCAAGACATGGCTAAGCTAATCCCCTGAGAGATTGTGTTTGTTGATTTCTGCGTGTAAACTTGCATAGGTGTTATTGTATCAATATAAATCACTTTTGCTTTATAAATTGTTTAACGATCTTCACATTCCTCAGCTCCCAAGAGTCTTGAAGGACCCAGCGTAACAGGGACCCAAAGCAGTTCACAAGTAGATGCATGCACATGCACACACACTCGCATTTACAATCACTAGCACACAGCTGGGCAAACAAATTTCCCCCACCATCCTGATCCGAGGATTGTGTGTTTTGAGCAGGAGCTCAAAGGCCACCTTGCTCCAGCAGCAAGCAGCTGTGTGCAGACTCAGGAACCTGAAGACCAGCAGCTGTGTGTGATCTAGAGAGGGTAATGCTGACCTGAGAGAGGAGACTCTATATGTACCTTGACAGTGGTCCGGCCATCAAATGTGAATGACTTGATCTGCCCATTTTCTAAGAAAACCTTCAGGACATTGGGGATGAGAAGAAGAGCTTCTTTCTTCATCATTTTCTGTGAACAGGCAGGGAGAGGACAAGGAGAGGGGCTCATTTAGAAGGAGGAGGGAAGCCAGAGGAGGGATGTAGAAAGGAAGAGCGAGGAGCAAGGGAAGGAGACAGGGAGCCAAAGGTACAGAAGGACAAAGAGACAGAGGAAAGAGAAGATCAATGATAACGTTACGTGGAGACCAGAACCAAATTCTCCTCGAAGATATTAGGTCACATCAAAAGTTCACCCTTCATTTGATGTCACAGCACACCTTCATTCCACTGTGGCTTAAAGCTCCAGAGCTTAGAGCAGTGTTTGGCCCATAGAGACGACCACATACTGAAGGGCTGACAGAAGGCCTCCTCAGGAGCCCGCCTCACTCACTTGCTCTTATCTCCTGTCGCCTCCCTTTCCACCAGGCCCTTCGCACATGGAGATCACCTCCACATCCGTGCCTTTGCTCTACCATTCCCCCTCCCTCATAGCATCCTAGGTCCTTCCTGGCCTGGCCCCTGCCTACTTCTCCAGAGTCATGTCTTGCTATTCCAGATACCCACGCTGCTCTTTCATGCCTGTAGACCTCTGACAATTTGTCATTCACGGACTGTCTCCACTTCCTGCAGGACGCTTAGCATCTGTGACCCTGAGACACTAACTGCCAACAGCATGCCAAATTGATGGGATGACCCAAAACACCCTCAGGCACTTCCAAAAGCTCTCTGAGAGTAGGCAGCACTGACTCTAATTGAGAATCACTGGCAAAGCCCATTTTTGACACCTGATAACTCCTTAGCAAAAGTTTTCCTGGCCCAGGCACTTTTTTTATTTATAGAGTGGTGCATGCTAAGTTCTCAATAAATATCTGTGAAATAAAGACTGTTCCCTCTGCCTTCCTCTTCCCCTCCTTGGCAAACTCTTACTCACTCATCTTTCAAAACCCAGCTTAAATATGAATTCTGCAAAGGCATGTTCAATATCGTCAGGTACTTGGACCTGGTGTTCCCATGTGTTCCTACAGCAACTTGTAGACACCTCTCTCAGTGCTCTTATCATATTTTTGAAGATGTTTGTCTTTCACAATCAAATGGTGAAGTCAGAGTACAATGACCATGTTCTATTCAATCGTTGTAGTCCCAACATAAAGCAGAGTTCCTGGCTCACAGTTGGTGCTTAATAAATGGCTGCTTAATATATGAGCAGTAGGTGCTTAATATGTGCTTCCTTGAATGATTAGACTCATCAGGAGAATCCAACCATTTCCCTGGGCCAACATTATCAGTTCTATAGGAAATGAAAAGCTGCATAAGATGGCCAGATTCCTTAATTCAGTGGGCATTCACTGAGCCTCTACTCTAGGCCCAGCACTGGACTAAGCCCCATGAGTGCTATGCCAGAAACAGAGGACCCAGGTCTAGTCCTACACTCTTGTTGTGATGACCTCACACACGTGTGTAAATCCACCAGAGAACAATTATAAAACCAAAACAAACCAACAAGTATAAGATAAACTTGTTAATTTCCTATATGAGGCGAACTGGATTTTGATTTTGAAGGAGACGGTCGGTGTGGACTATTAGAAAGGCCAGAAGAGAACAGTCCAGATCTAGGGACTGTCATAGACAAAGTATGAAAGCATGAACAAGCAAGTCCTCCTGGGTCAAAGTGTGGCTAGCAGGAGTGGGGAGCTAGGAGTCAAGCCATGGTGGGAAGTGAGGGGATATAAAGTTGGAAGAGTGTGACCCCCTGGTTCTCTCCCTAATCCCAAGATGCCTCGCTCCTGCCAAGCCCAGAGGCCCCTGTCCCCAGGCTGGTGATGCTCAGCAGTGGTAGGTTTTATTTAGCACACTCAGTTGGACTCAGATAATTACTTAATTGATTTTGTTTAAAAATAGAGTCGGCAAGGAACACCCACAGGATTTATTTTTTCTCTGGCTGCTTAAAAAGCCCTGAAACACAAAGGGAAAGTGATGATAGGACAGCCTTGGAGTCACCTGGGCCTGGATTCCCCCAGGTCGCAACCAATGGTGAGGCTGCTATGGTCCACACTGGTGGCGGTTGTGAGGGGGGATGCTGTTTTGTTATCAGGTAACTTCCTGAGCACAGATAGAGTGGGAAGATTGATGCTTGTCTCCCTCCCAGACCAGAGCCTCCCAGCACGCCTGGTAGCCTGTCCAGGAGCAACAGAAGTAACCCCAGGTGGGTCCTAGCTACTCTGGGGCATTTACATTCAGATTGGTCTGGAGTAGGGGCTTGATTCCACCTGTGGTTAGTTGTGAAGTATAGCGAGGAGAGTCGTGGTGGAGGCAGAGGAGAGTGGGGAAGGGAGAGAAAAAGAGGGGAGAAAAAAGGAGGGGGGAAGTGGGGGAAGGGAGGGAGTTCTTCACTGGGTGGCCTGGCTTTGGTTGACTACCGTAGTCCCCTCTTATTCACGGTTTCACTTCCTGCGGTTTCAGTTACCCGTGGTCAACTGTGGTCTGAAAATATTAAATGGAAAATTCCAGAAATAAACAATTCATAAGTTTTAAGTTGTGCACTGTTCTGAGTAGTGTGCTGAAATCTCGCACTGTCCCACCTGGTACATGAATTATCCCTTTGTCCAGCGTATCCACAGTGTACACACTACCTGCCTGTTAGTCACTCAGTAGTGGTCTCAGTTATCAGATCCACTGTCATGATATCGCAGTGCTTGTGTTCAAGTAACCCTTAATTTACTTACTAATGGCCCCAAAGCACAGGGGTGGTGATGCTGGCAATTCGGATATGCCAAAGAGAAGCCCTTAAAGTGCCTTTTTTTTAAATGAAAAGGTGATAGTTCTAGACTTAATAAGAAAAAAATTGTATGCTGCAGTTGCTAAAATCTATGGTTACTTTTATGACAGTATATTGTTATAATTGTTCTATTTTATCATTATTGTTGTTAATCTCTTACTGTGCCTAAATTATAAATGAAACTTTATCATAGGTATGTATGCATAGGAAAAAACATGGTCTATATGGGGTTTGGTACTATCCATGGTATCAGGCATCCACTGGGGGTCTTGGAACACATCCCCTGTAGGTAAGGGGGACTACTCTACTCTGTAATACTGAGATGAGATAGGTTGCACCTGTCTGTACTTTATAAATTCAAGTCACACTTTCCTCTGGGTTTCAAGGGCTCAGGACACAAATGTCCCCTTAGTGACTTGGACCTCAGGGTCTGCTTCACCCTGATCTGCAGGGACTCCATACTGCTCCCTTTTCTCTCTGTCACCACCCCAGCTTCTCTTCAACCTCGTCTGCTAGGACTGACACGAAATTCAATCACCAATTATTTAGATGGCTTACCCAGTGAGGCCCTGTAGTCCCTTGGGCTTCACTGCCTTCCTCAAACAAGGATGGAGGAAGGCCTGGGCTGAGTGTGGGGATGAGAGTCAGGGAAATGGAGATGGAAGACACCTGTGTCCTCTATCTCTTCTGAGTGGCTCTGCCTCAAAGAACTAGGGAAGAGCCTGGCACTCCACTGATGTCCCCCTCAGGCTGGACCTGCTAGCTCCTCTCAACTGCAGCTGTGCCTCCGGAGAGCCCAGCCTGCAAGAGCCTGCAAAAGCACACAAATGCCTGTTAACTCGGCTATCCTCACCCTACCCCTACCTCCACGGGATATCGCCAACTTCCGCAGATTCCTGGGAGATTCTGGGCCATAATCCATGAATGCTTAAGACACATCTTTCTGCTCTCCACCTACCTCTTCTCACTTGCTTATCTAGAGCAGACAGCTCAGCTCATGTAAACCACACAAAGCAGTGAGAAAACTGTGGGCTGGCCATGACCCCCCAAATTGGCAGCTATATGGCATGAGCTGCCAAGCATCACCTGTTCCTTGAAACCATACCATCCAGTGATGGATTCTATACCTTCTCAATCTGAACCATCTGTCCTGCCAACATGACTGTGAGGTATCCAGTGACGGGGAATAGGTCTTTATTTTGCATCCCTTGTGGTGCTGGGAACACAGCAGGTGCCTAATAAAAGCTTTGCGACTTAATGAGAGTCTGTATCATTTTCCCTAGGCTGCTTCACCCTTCAGTGCACGGTCTTCTTCAGTCAAGACATGGAGGTGCAGGATCACTTCAACGTGAAGAGGGCTCAATTTCACCAGCCACTCTTTTTCCAGATCTTCAGAAAACCACTATTTCCTTCCTGCTTCTATCAAGTAGCCAAAAGATGTCTATGGAGCACTTGTTCTGAGTGTAAGCTACTGTGCTAAAGATGGAAATTTCTCTAAGCACCACGAGGATCCTGAGTGAATTGATATGTATTCCTCCTCCCCACAATGCCCAGGGCCTCTCTGGACGCCACACACCCCTCATTAGCCACCCAGAGCCCTGAGGTCCCCTCCAACCCCTTCTTAATGCTGTCCACTCTGAGGAGCAGCAGATGAGCAACTGCTCCAGAGGGAGACCTCCGATGGCAGGCTGATTCTGGCCAAGGGCCAAGGAAAGGGAGCTGAAGTTGCACTTACTGCATCTGTTTCTCCAACTGCCACCTGCTCAGAAAATCGGACCTTCACGGGATTGGATCTCAGCTTGGCCTTCTTCGCAGCACTGATGAAGGCAGATTTGGGGGACTGGAAAAGAACAGAGGGCTGGTGAGTTCTCCATCCCTGGGAAAAACCTGACCTTTGCCATGTGGGAGTTAAGATGTCTCAGTACACGTACACTTTGCCTTACTGATCAATAAGTCAATAAATAAGTATTGATTGCATACTAGGTGCAAGGCAATGTGCTAAGTGCTTCCTTGTATGATTGGTATGTTCTGAAAAAGCTGGGCATGAATCAAATTTGGGTAAATTGCATCCTATTATTAATGCTCTAGGCCTAGGGGAGTTTGCGAAAATGCTTTAGTAATAACATACACTGAATTTTTATATATTTGGTTTTCTTAATGTGAGATATACCTAAATGGTGGTTTTTATTACATCTGAATACAAGTATCTCAAAGGATTTGTAGAAATGATCTTATTCATCTCACAGATATGCCCTGCCCCTCAGAAGGAGGCTCATAGAAAATATTATTTTAGATGTGGGAGAGAGGAAGCCTAGCACTCCAAAATGATTTATCCACAATTTCTACACTATTGAGGAATAGACGCGTTGCGGATTTTACCCCGGTGTCCTGACATTCTAGTCCTGGGCTCTCCACCACTTTGTTCATCCAATTCTATAAGAAACACCCAAAGAATCGGCTGGGTTCTCTAGTTCTTGAAAACTCTCCCACAAATTCAGCAGGATGAATGGTTAGCAGATGCTGGAAACTAAGTCTTTCCTGGGTGCTCCTTGGATTTAAGGAAATGGGAGTCCTGGTGAGGGGCACCCTCATGTCTTCAGGGGCACTTACTCATTCATGTGACAAATTTGGGGAGGGCCCACTATGTGCCAGACACTGTTCTAAGTGATGAGGGATTCAGCAGCAAACAAGACAGACAAAACTTCCTCACCTCAAGGAGCGTCCATTCTAGCAGGGATAGACAGACAATAAACAAATATCTCTTAGGCAGCAAATAAGGACTTATGAGGACAAATTTAGCAGGGTAAGGGATCACATGAGAGAACGAGCGGGTGAGGGTGGCAGTGATGGGGGTGTTCTTTAAGACAGGATGGGCAGGGTAGACCTCTCCGAGGAGGTGACATTTAGGCAGAGACTTGAAGGAAGTGACAGAGAGACAGCCATGAGGATACCTGGAGAAAGAGCCTTCCAGGCAGAAAAAAACAATAAAGGCTCTGAGAGGGGAGTAGGATTGGGGTGCATGAGGAGCAGCAAGGAAGCCCAGTGTGGCCAGAGCAGAATGACGGCGGGAGGAGCCCGAGGGGCTGTACTCAGAGAGGTAGCGGGGCAGTGGGTCACGTAGGGCCTTGTGAGCTGTGGCAAGTATTTTGGATTTTACTCAACTGGAGAGTTTTGAGCAGACAGGGTCTGACTTGCATTTTTAAAAGGACACCTCTGGCTGCTATGTGGAAAAGAGTTCAGGAGGGTGATGGCCAAAGTAGGGGGACCAATTAGGAGTCTACTGCAATAATACAGATAAAATATGATGGAGGATTTGGCTAGGATGGTAATAATGGAGATGATGAAAAGTGAGTGAATTCCAGATATACTCTGAAGATAGGACTAAGACGATATGTTGATGGATTGGATGTGGGAGGTGAGAAAAAGAGAGGAGTCAATTGGATGACTGAAGTTACCATTTACTGAGATGAGGAAGACTAGGGGGGAAATCGGGTTTGGGATCCCTTCAAACCACCTCCCCCACTAGCCTTGCTATGGAGCCTGCGAGTTCTGCAATCAAGAATTCCTTTGTGTTGGGGCCGGCCCCGTGGCCGAGTGGTTAAGTTCGTGTGCTCCGCTGCAGGCGGCCCAGTGTTTCGTTGGTTCGAATCTTGGGCACCGACATGGCACTGCTCATCAAACCACGCTGAGGCGGCGTCCCACATGCCACAACTAGAAGGACCCACAACGAAGAATATACAACTATGTACCGGGGGGCTTTGGGGAGAAAAAGTGAAAAATAAAATCTTAAAAAAAAAAAAGAATTCCTTTGTGTTAAGGCCTTGAAGGCCCCTGCCAGCTGGGAGGGCAATACATTATGCTATTTTCTGCCATTAACACTGTGGTTGAGATTCATTCACCAGATCAGCCACAGGAGGGCAGGGCCCTAAGATAAAGACACACCAGAAACAAACGTCCTTATCAGGTCTTGGGCCCTGGTCCCAGCTGTGTTCTGTTCCGGAGCCAGCAATTTCATTCCCTACAGAGGGCAGATTGCAAAAAGCCACCTGTTCTACCCGAGTCCAGCAGAAACTCAGGCAGTAGGTGTCGGTCCCCGGGCATACGGCAGAAACACTGGAGGAGCTTTTAAAAATCCCGATGCCCAGGCCCCATCTCAGATCAATTACATCAAATTCCTGGGGATGGGGCCCAGGTCTCTGTATTGTTTAAGCTCCAGATGATTTCAAAATGCAGCTGCGGTTGGGAACCAGTGAGTTAAAGGAACCTTAGACTTCTCATCCTGAGCCACAGGGACAATTTGATGGCAGCAGACAATATAACACGATGAAATCCAGGGCTGGAGATCGTTGCAGAAAGTGATTACAGTATTGATTGTTCATGGGAGTTGAGAAATGCCTTTGTGTGTTGCACAGCTTGGTGCTCAAATCCTGGGCAGGCGCAGCAGGCTGCGGCAGGAGCAAAGGGAAGGGGCAGACAGAAAGATCTGTAGCTATGTTCAGGCAGCTCTGCTTGACTCCATCTCCACTGCAGTCCAAACTTTCACCAGAGGTGCCATAGACACGAGGCAGGTGAAATCTCTGTTCTACCTGACAGTCACCCTCTCCTTTCTCTGTGATCATCTGTCATTGGATGACCCATGCACAGTGTGGAACGACGCATTTCTAGAGACCTGAATGGGCCATGTAGTCCACCCTTCATTTTTACACGTGAAACAGAGGCCCAGGAAGAGGATATGGTTTACTCAAAGTGTCAAAATAATTTGGTAGCAGAGCCGAAACTAGAACCCAGGTTTCCTGAATCTTGAATTAGCGACTGTTCCCCATAGCAGGCTGAAGCTGGAAGTCCATTCCTGATCTTTCCTCCACTGGTTCTTCTTCTACCTTGGTCCTACTGAATGGATTTGAACCTCAACTGGTATCCTTCCATGTATTCACCTATGAGGAGGGAAAAGCCACCTTGCTCTCCCTACCAAAAGTCCAAGATTAGATCCTGTCCTAGAGATACCACTACAGATAAAAGATTCAGATACTTATAAGAGCAAAATCACGAAGGAGCAAGCGGAATTGCCACTGTTTTCAGAGATTATAATCATTTCCGGTATCTGTTGTAGGGCTATTTTCAGCTTGTTTGTGCCTCATTCTTCATTGACCCATGTCCTGTTGGTCTCTAAGACTCCATCCTATTCTTGGTCTTCAGCCTTGATCACTGATAGTGACTCACTCATTGCCAGCTGGTCTCTGCTACATGTCACAGAGTCCTGTCTAGCCTTATGTTTCGACACAGGTGATACCTTCCTTACAGTATGATATAAGGGGCTCTCAAAGGTTGCCCTATCCCAAAGCATCTTCAAAGCTCAGCTATGGAGCCTGGAGTTCTTAATACTAGGGTCATTCATTTGAATTAAAACATTGAGAATTGGGAAGGCCCTGGTCAAAATGTGAATATGGTACCAGGGAGGAGTAACGCACACAATGCAGGGGCCAGCAGACTATGGGTCTGCATGCGCCAAATCCTGCCCACCACCTGTTTTTTTTTATTAAAGCTTTATTGGAACATAGCCATGATCTTCATTTATGTATTGCCTATAGCCGCTTTTGTGATATCACATATGGCCTACAAAAATCTGAATTATTTACTATATGGCCCTTTACAGAAAAAGTTTGCCAACCCCTGCACTAACTCATTAACACGCACCTACCCACTGTTTTAGTCCAAAACTTTCTTGATGATAAGAATCACTGGGGATTGCTTGTTAAAACACAGATTTCTAGGCTCACACCAGACTTAAAAAGTCAGAATCTCTGAGAGGGTAGGGCCCAGGAATTTATATTGTTGAAAATGTCCTAATCTATTAAGCAAAGATTAATTGAGTACCTTAAAGCTGGGCCATCTGAGCTTTTCACTGACCCATTTTTCCTCCAAGCAGCTGGGAGTCTCATTTTGCAACGGGCACCCTTTCTGGCTAAAATGAATTTTGGCTTGAAATACTGGACTAGAATTGCTAATACCTCCGGGGCCACTGCAAGCCCCTTGAAGCACATATGAAGCCAGCAGCTCGGTGGAATAAGCAATAGAGGAGAGAGCCTGTCTCTCCCTCAGGACCGAATTCAGCAGCTGGTGATTCTTTGACCATTATTTTAATTTGGTGTCTCTATTAGTACAGATTTCAGGGTTGTGTTCACTCATGTCTTGGCCAAAGTCAGGTAAATGGCCAAACATTTTAGTGGACGATAGGGCCCCACTTTGATAAGTGTGAAAAGATTTTAAGAGGATGGAGCTCAGGTTCCTGAAGCTTTGACAGCCTCCTGATTCTTCTTTCTGCTGGCTCATTGTCTTTGACACCTGAGTCTACTTATAAGAAATTCCCATAGCAACCATTGTGGGAGCCTGGGACAATGGAAGGCCATCCTGATTTCATGATCCCACTGATAAGGGACCCAGGGGCCCTCCTTCTTTCACTTGGGACTGCCTAGAGGTGAATATGTCATCTCCCCAGCTTCCAAGCTCCCCTGCTTCCCACCGCAAGCCACATATGACTCTCATTCCCCATCTATCACCTAGTTGGGTGGTTCTGCCTACAGCTCCATGGATACACTGGGCTTCTTTTGTGCTCACCTCATGCCATCTCTTTGCCATCCTTGCACGTCAGGTCCCCCGGTGTCCCTTTTGCTCAGCTAAATGGCATCTCTAAAGCTCAGCTCAGATTCTATCTTGGTCCTGAATCCTTCCCCAACTCCTCCATTCATTCCCCTCCCTGCATTTCCTATAGTACTCGTTAATCCACACTGCCATAGCTCATCTCCTCAACCAGGCTGTAAAAGAAGAGATGACGTTTTATATTACTGTGTCTCCCCTTAGCACCAAGCACAAAGGAGACACAGAATAAAAGATACTAGTTGATTGCTAAGGTTAATAACAAATTAGTTCATCAATTCAGCATGTTTGGTTTAAGTCCTACCGTCTACCAAGCACTGTACCTCAAAAAACTCAGTGGAGAAACAGTCCTTTTGCAGTGGTTCCCATTATTTTGGCTTTTTTTCTGGGCAAGTGGCTCCAAGCAGAGGAGATACAGGGTCTTTGGGTACAGGCTAAGTTTTCAGAACCAGCAAACTAGGATTTCATTTGAAGAGACTGATTGCTTTTCCAGAGCCATTGTGGGTCATAATCCAGTACCTTATTTACTTTAGAATATTTATTGAGGACATACTGTGTGCCAAGGTCTAAGGGTACCCAAATTAATACACATTCAGTCATTCATAGAGAACAGTTGGTCACTCAAAGATGAAGGAACACCCTTACATACATATAGGCTCAATAAGTGGCGATCTATGCAGCAGGGTTTGAGGGGCCCTGGGAAAGGACCCTGTGACTGCCCAAAATACCTCCCAATGATCTGCTATAGTTAAGAGTCACTCTATATAAAGGAAAATGTCATTTTAAAGAGACTACATATTAGTTCCCGATATGTACCTTGGCTACATATCAGAATAATTTGGGGAGCCTTTTCAAAAGACCAATACCTGGGCTCTATCCCCAGAGCTCCTAAGTCAATTGATCAGGGCTAGAGCATGACTATCAATATTTTTAAGAGCTTCTCAGGTGGTTCTGATGTATAACCAGGGTTGAAAACCACTGTATTAGACCATTATCAGCCAAGGAATGGAAGAGGTGGCAGGAGCCTTAGAGATTGTCTGATCCCATATTTCCCAAATTCTAGTGAACATCAGAATTACTTGTGGCTCTTATTAAAAATACAGATTCTTGGGCCACATCCTGCCTCTCGGTAAATTGTCTCTGGGAAGAAGTGGTAATCAAGCTTGAACATGACAAGAGTTTGCTAAGAGGCAGCAGTCTCCATGTACCCATGAGATGCCAAGAGGCTGCCGTGGATGCAGTACTATGTTCTGTGATGCAGGGGCTATAACAGTGAACATTTACTGGAACTCTTCAAGAATCTTTCACTATAGCTTAAGAAAGAAGATTCTCTCTGTTGATTTTTGTTATTCATGGTAGTTATGGTCTATAAAGTCACCTCAAACACTGAACTAATGAATACTAAACAGTCGTTCTTAGTGGAAATCTGTGTGTGTATGTGTGTGTATCTCATATAGATCATAATCTTAAATTCTAAAAACAAGTCATCCTGGTGGATTCTATTTTCTTTCTTTCACCAGGAGAAAAGGAGGTTCTGAACTGTTAAGTGACCTGCGTGAGGCCACCCCACTAACAGGTGCCAGAGTTGGGATTCAAATCCCATCCAACTGTCCCCACGGCTGGAGCTTCTTGCACTACAATGCACTGTCCCCTACCATCTCCATCTTCTGGACACCTCTATATGACAGCTGAAACAAGAAGACAGAGCATCGCCTTGTTGACCTCAGCTGAGAACATGTACATTCGGAGACTCAAATTTTTCATGTGCTGCGTGTGTCTGTAAATGACCAAGAAAGCACCTGAGTATTGATTTGGGGGTTACAAATAAATTTTAGGGAGTAGGAAAATTTGAAAATACAGAATCTGTGAATAACGAGAATTGACTGCATGTGTATGCAAGGCTGACATTCAGTGGGGATGCACTAGTACGGCCACACCTGTTGTAAAATATTGAAGGATTCTTTAACACTGATTGGTAAGTAACCACTGCCCTAAGCTTCCTGGGTGCCACCTGACCTCTCCCCTAGGACCTCTTCACAAATGATCAACTAAAGGGTTAATACCTGGCACAGTTAGGAGGCCTTCAAGACTCTGCTCCAGTGTCTATGGCTGGCTTACATTCTGATCAGATAGCCCCTACTGTACAGGTTATTAATTGTTTTGACTATCACCCCGGTGTGGTGTATGTGCTCACCCACTTCTAAGCTCCAAGGGATTAGAGAGCACAAGCCCAAGAACTAGAAGCTAAGCTCTGTGAGGCTGGGAACCACATCAGTCCTGTGCACTGCTATATTCCCAACCTGGAAGAGCACCTAGAATAGTAGGTATTCCAAAAATGTTTGAGGAAAGAGTGAATGAACTAGAAACTCTCACTGAGGTTAGTCAGGCAAAGTCGTGTGGAAGACATGAGTCTCAAACCAGGTCTCAAAGGAAACAGACACATTAGATGAGATGCGGACTAGTACAAGGACAAAAGCCTGCAGGGCAGTAAGAACTAAGAAGTGTACAAGGAGGAGAAGGAAAGCAGCCTGGCCATAGCAAAGAGGCCATGCGATGGGACATATGGAGGCATCAGAACTGGGCGCAAAGGGGTATTGGGGGCACTGGGATGAGAGATGGGACAGAGACGGGGGACGTATTAGGCTCTTCATTCTGCATGTAAGTTTGGAACTTGAGTTTAGTTTAGGTTGCTATTATGGCTGGAAGTTGGGTTTCCTTCATTCCTTCAACAAAATATTTATCAAGCCAGGTGCTGTTCCAGGCACTGGGGATACAGCAGTGAAAAAAACTGTCTCCACTCTCATGGAGCTGACATTCTAATGAGGGAGATAGACAACAAATATATATAAGTATAATATTTCATGGGAAGGTAAAATGGTACAGCCACTCTCGAAAATAGTCTGGCAGTTTCGTAATAAACTACACGTACATTTAATATATGACCAATTGTACCTTTGGGCATCTGTCCCAGAGAAATGGAAACTTAACACTCACAAAAAAATCTGTACATGAACGTTTATAGTAGCTTTATTTGTACTAGTCAAAACCTGGAAACAACCCAGATGTCCTTCAATGGTTGGATGACTAAAGAAACTGTGGTACATCCACACCAGGGAATATCATGGAATACCACTCAGCAATAAAAAGGAACAAACTATTGATAAACGTAACAACTTGGATGAATCTCAAGGCCTCTATGCTGAGTGAAAAAAGCCAATCCCAAAAAGGTTATATACTATATTATTCCATTTGTATTTTCTTGAAATGATGAAATTACAGAAATGAAGAATAGGTTAGTGGTTGACAGGGATTGGGGGTGGGGAGGGGGTGGGTGTGGCTATAAAAGGGAACTATGAGGGGTCCTTTTAGAGCTAGAACTGTCCAGTATCTTGACTGTGCTGGTGGATACACAAACCTACGCATGTGACAGACTGACACTGAACCATACGCACACATTGTACTTATGTCGATATCCTGGTTTTAGTATGGCACTGTAGTTACGTAAGACATAACCATTGGGAGAAACAGGGTAAATGGTACACAGGGATGTCTCTGTACGAGCTTTGCAACTTCCTATAAATCTACAATTATTTCAAAACAAAAAGTTAAAAAATATAATATTTCAGTTCTAATGGAAAAAATAAGCAGGAGAGAGTGACAGGTAGATGCTATCTTAGAAAGGGTAGTCGAGGAAGGCTTCCACAAGGAGGTGACATTTGAGGAGACCTGATTAACAGAGTGACCCACAATGGGTCTCTGATCAGAGAGGTAAATTCTAACCACACAACAAGCGTGTTTTTAGGGGAGAACTGGTGGTTATTTTCACAACAGGAGATTGGGGAGTGGGGACTGACTGCTTGCTGCCCACAAGGTAACTGCACATAAGCAGTCAGGGCGGGAGGGAGGGGACTATTGGTAACACTCACTGAGAGGCGGGGCTTGCCTGCCCCGAGACAGAATTGCAAATAAGAAAGGCCTAGCTGCCAATGAGCATGTGAGAGTGTGCATGTGCATGTGTGAGTGTGTATGTGCACGTGTGAACGTGAGTGCGTGTGAGGTTCACACTGATACAAAAGAGGGCTGGGCACCCTGGGGAGAAGCTAGTGCCAGAGGTTGATTTGAACCCTGTCCCCCTGACTTGTGAGCTCATGCCCGCACCTGTGCACTGTCCCCAGCTTTGCACAGAAAAGTCACCTCTCTCTGGAAAATCTTCCCTTCCTTCTCTGCCTGAGAAATCCTACCCAATCCCTCAAGGTCCATCTCAGGTACAGTTTCCTCCGTGAAGCCTCTCCTGATTTCATGTCCCCCACCCCCAACAGAGGTGACCACTCCTGTGGCCATAGGATGGGGGTGGGACATGAGTGCTGGGGTGCAGGGCTGTGTTGGGGACACTGGGAAGGGACAATTAGGCTGGAGGTGGAAGGAGGGCTCTGAGTTTAGCACATGGAAGTTTTGTACCTGGGTTTGTACATTTGAGTTAAGATTACTATAAGGCTGTAACCTGGTAATGGCCACTGGGCCTTCTGAATCCAACTCTTAGGAGAGAAGCCTGGACATTTTCACTTTTAGTAAGTAGTCCTGGTGACTATTATGATCAGGTAAGTTTGGGAAACACTGTTCTAGTCTAAACCTATCAATTCACAGATGAGAAAACAGGTTCAGAAAAGGGAATTAACCCATCCAAGGTCACATAGCCAGTTAGTGACTGTACCAGGACAAAGATGAACTGTTGGTCCAACTGTATCTCCCCAGCAACTTTATATTAAATCCCTCACATACAACGGTGTGTCTCATACATTGTAGGCCATTTAGTAAATACCTGTATGAATGAATGAACAAGACTAGCACCCACCATCTGCAAGGACTTTGTGGGAGTTGGACACTGGACAGGTAAATTTTGATGGGGCACAGCAAAAGAGAGGAAGAAACTATGTATGAAACTAGGGCAGTGAGTAGCTTAAGTGGGGTAAAGCAGAAGGCACAGGGCAAAACATAGGACTGTACAGCCCTTCAAAATCCTCAAGCTTTGGACAGGAGAGTAGACAAGATATTCAGAAGGTATGCTTTAAGTTCACTTCTAAATCCTTGGCTAGTTGGCATGTTGGTCCTAGTCTCTGCTCTCACCCCCTCCCATCACTGTCACTTCCAATGTGGGGTCCTCTCATCTCAGTCAGGAGGACGGGTGGATGACAAAGAGGCTCACTCACCTGATGAGTGTGCAGAACTGTAAGAACGATGAATTCCTTAGCGCTCCTACAGAGAGAAGAGGGAACAGGAGAGTAGTGTATCATGTACTAGGTATTCATCTAGCACAAGAAGCAACACCAGAATTTTCCCCTGGGCTGCATTTAGGTATTCGGATTGGGACAGAGGGCAATCTGAACATCTGCATGGCTGCCTCGCCTTCCATCATTTGTGGTGGCCGACATAAACCATCCATATAGGTTCACATAGGCATCTGAGGATGGTATTACCATTATCTCTGAGTTTTTCATTTTTCAGGTCTTCTTTTTATATTCCTTCTCACATTCTCTCCATAAAAATCCCCAAACCTTAGGAGCAATTTTATCTGTAGACTAGAAAATTCTCAAGGAAAACTAAAGACCTGAATTATGGAACTCAAAGGGCTCACAGTCAGAGTCCTGGGAACCATGTACCATGATTATTGGTAATTTGGTATTTAAGCAAGAGGAGAAATTCAAAGGAAAAACCCAAAGGAGGTCATTTGGTCATCATGACTCATACTCAGCAGATTTGTTTTAATTGAAGGACCAAAAAATGAGAGCCAGGGAGCAACAGATGGAAGCCAAGACTCTCCAGATAGCAAATATTCAAAAGGATGAAGAATTTGAAACTCTTCCGACAAGAATTATGCCAATGATCAAACAGGCTGTGAGGTATGAAAATTCCCTCCCAGGAATACCTTATCCTTCAAAAGAACTAAAAGAAATGGAAAGAGTTTGCCTTGAAGGAGCTTCTTCTCTCCTTGCTGGCCTTTTTCAAATGTTTATGGGAACAAAGGTATTCAAAAAGCAGGGTCAAGATGGCCTTGGTTCCAGGTGTTCAAGAAAGGTCAAGGCCCCTTGCCCAAGGCCTTGGAACATTTCCTATATATGGTGAGGCGAAGTCCAGGGATGAAGCAGCTCCAGAGTTGGGAAGACAGGTTTTTCCATGGTGTTTTCCCTGGAACACAACTCTTTCCTTCCCTTGAACAGGGCAGGGGCATGGTGTAAGCCAGATTACATGACTTGTCTGCTCCAGTCCCTGCCTTGTCTTCCCATTTCATGCAGAACAAAGCCAAAGTCCTTACAGTGGCTACAACTCTCCCCCTTCCTTACCCTGCTCCACACACTGGTTTCTCCTCTGTTCCCCAAACATGCCACACACACTCCTGCTTTAGGACCTTTGCCCTGGCTCTTCTCTTTCTCCAACACCCTCATGTCCTTCAAGTCTGAGTTTAGATGTCAGCTTCAGTGAGGCCAACATTGGCTATGCTGTTTAAAGTTGCACTCTGCTCTCTGTGCCCAGCATTCCTGATCCTCTTTACCTCGATCCACTTTCTATTCTTCAATAACATTCACCAACTTCTAGTATACTGTACAATTACTTATTTATCCTGTTTATTGCTTATGGTGTGTCTCCTTCCATTAGAATGTAAAACTCCAATGCGCAGGGATTTTTGTCTGTCTTATTCATTGCTGTATATTCAGTGCCTAGAACAGTGCCTGGTGCAGGGTAGACATTTGATAATAAATATTCGTTGAATGAATGAATGAATGAATAATACGCTAGCTCCTGAGGTTATCAAATGAGTGAGCTGCCTTGACCTTGAAGGAGCTCTGCACTCCCTCACAAAATTGGGCTACCTTGTTCTAGGGTGCGAAGATAGCCACTAAAAGTAAAGCAAAGACTTCTAAGGGGCCAAGCTGAGAAAACCCCAATTGGTCCTGATGGGGTTGAAAGGACTCACCCCATATTGGTGTGGTGGTGGAGGGCGAAGAGTGGAGGGTGCAGGAATGCAATGGACAACTGAACTCGAAGAAAAGACAAACTAAAGGTCTTTAGGGACCAGACACGTTCCAAGACATTGAGCTGGAGGGAGAGCATGTCAAGGAAGACCTGCTCTGGACTCAGGAGGGAGCAGCCCAAACCCCTCCAGAGCTAGCAAGAGGGTGCTGTTCCATACACAGAGCACTGAATCTGACTTTGAAGGGGAGGAAGGGGCACTGGGGGCAGGTGGGCCTTGGGAGAACAAGAAAGACCTGTGTATGAAAACACTCTAAACCAAGAGGGGTTGAAGATTATGGAGGCAAACATGGACCAGACGACACAAGACAGAGAGAGAGAGACAGCACATGGTTCCATTCGGGGGGGAGACAGACAACGTCCCCCAAACTGAGATTAGCCCATAGAATTTAGAGCCTTCACCTCTATCCTCTCATTCCTTATCATCAAGTCTATGCAACAGGGCCTGTAGGTGGTATGTGTGTGTGTGCAGGTGGTGGGAGTCTGGGGTAGGGGAATGTGTACGGTGTATGGAACCACATGGCACATGTGGGTGTGGGCATGTATGTAGTGTGGTGTGTGTGTGTGGTACGTAGTGTGCATGGAATGCATATGGGTGTATGTGGTATGCCGTGTGCATGGTGTGTGTGTGGGTTATATGGCATGTGTGGTATTTGGTGGCATAGTGTGTGTGTAGTATGTGGTGTGCATGGTGTGGGTGTGTGTGGTATGTGGTGAGTGCACATGGTGTGTGTATAGGCTGTGTGGTATGTGGTGTATGTGTGTGTGGTATGTGGTGGCATAGTGTGTATGTGGTACATGGTACACGTGGTATCTGTGGTATGTGGTGGCATAGTGTGTGTGTGTGTGTGGTATTTGGTGCTCATGGTGTGTGTGGGGTGTGTAGCATGTGGTGTGCATGGTGTGTGTGTGTGGTGTGTAGCATGTGGTGTGCATGGTGTGTGTAGGGGTAAGGGAGGGGAAAAGTCAATGTGATTACTCCCACATATAGATAGTAGTGGTCCCCCTGACACTTCTTTCTCTCACCTGCCCCCAACTTGGGAGGGCACTAAATGGTCACACACATCATGAGCAAAATCCACAATGGCAGGTTCCCTTCCTCAACCCACTGTCTAGGGATTCGATTTTCTCCTTGTGATTTTTTGGAGGGGCAGGGAGGTGGGAAACAATGTCTTGCTCATATCGATCGTGCTTATCTCTCAGTGTTCTTTTAATGGCTTGTTTGGTTCTCATTGGTCACTTGGTCTGTCCCACTGCACAGTAAGTCAAAAACCAAGGGGCTTGGGTGAGGGGAGTAGTTGGGTGGAGGGAGATGAGGTGAGCTCTGGTAGAAGGCTGTTCTCTGTGTCTCTTCACATCACTGGAAAAGGCTAAGCCAGAGTGTGGGAGGCCCCTGGGGTCCCAGAAGGGCTGGCCCTGGAAGGCCTGGGTAGCCAGGAGTTCTGGCTAGGACTGGTCTTCCTCAGAGGGCGCCTCTCTCAGGGCCAGGAAGGACCATGGTAGCCCTATGCCAGAGGTGGGACAGGGGAGGGGGCAGAGCTCAGCTCCTGCCAAGGCCCAAAAGGCCCCTGTTACCTGATGAGTTCTATGAACCTCTCTCTGGGGGCTTCACTCACGTCCTCCTCATTAATAGCCACAATCTGGTCACCAGTCAGGAGCTTGTCCTCAGAAGGGCCTCCTGCAGAGGAGAGGAGAGAGGCGTGAGGGCTTGGAGCCACGGCTGGGAAAGCACAGGTCTGGGCGGGAGTAATCAGCGCCTGAGGGAGCTGAAGAGAGTGCTGAGGCCTGCAGGAGATGGCGCAGGCTGAGTGGCACCAATGGTAGGATGCTTTTTGAGCTCTGTGCCACTGCTGCCTATGGCAGATGGAGGGCAGAGGACTGAAGAAAGAGAATGGAATGGACTTCCTTTGGCTGGGAGTGGTGGGGTAGCAAAGGCCTGGCACTCAAACAAGGATAATGAGTGCTTTCCTGGCTTGGATCTAAAGAGGAACACAGGCTTCCATTTCACCAAGAGGGATATGCTTAGGTCCAATGAATGACTTCTAGACTACTAGAGGTGGTACAGGTGATGGGAAGAGGGGGAGGGATCTTCTTTTCTTTGCTTTTTTTTTTTTTTTTTGCTGAGGAAGATTCACCCTGAGCTAACCACCACTGCCAATCTTCCTCTTTTTGTATGTGAGCCACCGCCACAGGATGGCCACTGACAGACAAGTGGTGTAGGTCCAGACCGGGGAACGGGGCTTGGGTTGCTGAAGCAGACTGTGCTGAACTTAACCACTAAGCCACCAGGGCTGGCCCAGGAATCTCCTTACTTGAACATTATTCATACTCACTGGCCTAGAATGATTTAGGCACTCACTTGCCTGGAGACAGGAGGATGAACTAAAATACCTAAAGGGTTTATTTTCTTTTAAGTGTGAGATGTTACTCTCCAATAAATGAAGGAAACAAGGCACAGACCCCAAATCACGGGCAGTCAGAAATTTGCTTTCTCCTTCCCATCTCTACTGTCGAGGTTAAGCAAGCAGGCCTGTTAGAGGGCCTTATCTGCTTGGTTGGGGTAAAGAGTGGGGAAGAGGGGTGCCACAGGCTATGCCGCCTCTAGTGTTTAGCAAAGACCTTCTCGGAGAAAAGCTTTTCAGAGACTCAGGGAGAGTAAGAAGTCAGACCCAGCCTAACTCGAACTCAAAAGAAGTGTTTACTGACATGTCCCACTCTCAAACCAGCCTGGACTCTTGTTTGTGTCCACTTTAAAGGGCCAGATCCCAACTGCTTCCTCTCTCTACAAAGAAGGGTGCTGCGCAAATTCCAAAAACATGAACAAAAACAAAGCAATTATGTCACTTGAGCACAGCTCAATGGCTCTGGAGCATGGAGCCTGTGTGCTGAGAGTGGATACGCCAGCTCAGCCTGCAGGATTCACCATTCCAACTGCAAAGGCCCTCCACCCACTTGGTCAAGTCTCCTGACAGCACAGTGACTTCAGGAGGAGAGAGTGTGGTGGTGAAGAGCCCACTCTTTGCAGCCAGCCAGACCTGGACTCTAATCTCAAATCTGCAAGACACTAGTTGTGTGACCTTGGATGAGAAACATTGGATCTCTCTTTCCTCATCTGTAAAATGGGATAATAATGGTACCTATGCATCATAAGACTGTTGGGAGGACAAAAGAGAAGATGAATGTACAACACTTAAAACAGTTGATTGATGTTGGTAAGAATTTGATAAATGGTACCCATTATATCCTCCAAGGGACAATTACTTCAACTCATTTCATTCCTTCTACCTCCTTCTGCCGAAAATGCCAATCTTCTAGGTAGAGGCCACTCTATCTATTCCTTTCCTTCTCTCTCTCTCTCTCCCTTCCTTCCTTTTAATGGAAAAAGGCCTCCTGGAACTCAACCTCCTTCACGGGCCTTGGCTCTCTGATGGCAGTGGAAATATCAATCAACTCCTGTTTTCACGGAATGGCTTGCTGGCTTGCTCAACCATAACTGCTCCTCTACAGGATACTTCTTGTCTTGTCTTATGATCTCAAAAACAAGTTCTTTGCATTTGGGAGCCACCTGTGTCGGAAGGAGCTTTGCAGATCAGCCCAAGTCTTTATAGAGCTGTGCCTGCCAGCCCCTTGGCATTCTGTGGCTCTTGCCTGGGGCTTTTCTTCTCTCTACTCCTCCAAATCCTTCCTTTTCATTCTCATACCACTTGAAGCGGCCCTGTGAATTCTGTCTCCTTTGAAGTTAAGGCAGGGTCTCCTGGTGGTCTGTTACTAAGTTTTATCTGGTCCTTCTTTCCCAGGACAAATTAGATTTCTGATCAGAGACTCAAAAACCTTTTGCCAAACTGCATGACTGACTCAGGAGCCTTAGGTCAGCCATGAACTCTTGTACTGAATTGTTTTTTTCTCTATGCTCTGTAGTTGAAGAGAGAGCTTACAAAAATCTTTTTCTTTTCCTTTGAGGATTGCAAAATTCATCAAATTTCTGCTAGACCAGTTTGTACTCCGGCTGCTCCTCTTGACTGAGCGAGAAACTGCTGTAAACATCTAAAGCCTCAGGCCCAGCAAGTCAGGAATAAAGCTCCTTTCTGTCTGTCTTTTCTGTCAATGCCTAGCAGATTTGGAACAAAACAGTGCTTAGGCCCTTTCTCATCTCATTCATGATGGCAGGCTCTCACAGTTCAGGTGGAGCTTTTGCTTGGTCCATCCCACACGGTCCCATTCAAGCCCTGCTTCCCCTGCATAACATCAGACAGGCCCTGATGCAAATCCTGGCCTCTGCTGCTTTCTAGCTAAGAGACCCTGAACAAGTCATTTCTTTTCCTCTATGCCTCAGTTTCCTCATTTGTAAAATGGGAATTATATTATTTACTTTGCAGGCTTGGCTGTGAGGCTTAAACAAGATGATGTAAAGCACACAGTTGATGCTTAATCAATGACAGCTGTTATTACTGCCGCTGCAGCATTCAGAGATTTTATTCTCCTCTCCCCTCCTCACCCACCTACGGTCTGTATCCTGATTCCAGTCTTCAATGGCTGACCTATCTCATGAGTATGGACCAGTCTCCACAGCCTGATGGTTAGATTCCTGGGGACAGGAACTGTGTCTTGTACTTTCCTACAACCTTGCTGGGCTTAGAGTAGGCAATCTATAAATACTTGTTGAACTGATTTGTATAGGTATTTCTCGTCCAAGGCAGTATGGCTCTTCTATGAAGGTTCTGTGCAAAGGGGAGCTCTATTAAGGCCCAGTCCCTACTAAACCATCAACTGCAGCCTCTGTCCAGGGCCCCAAGCAGCCTCAATGGTTTGCGTCGATCAGTCTTAAAAAGACCAGCTCCCTCACACAGTTAGTGGCTGGCAAGTCTTCACCCACTCTTCATGAATTCCTTGGCAACACAGTGTACTCAGGAGCTCTGCTCTTTGTGAAGACGTGTGGGTGTCAGGGGATAGGAGCCAGAGCCATGGGGACACTCTGAGGGACACCTACCTGGCCTCACAGATCGCACCACCACAGGCCTCTCACTGCCAGCCACGAAGCCAAAGCCATATATAGGGTCCCGATGAATGGTCACTTGTCGCAGTGTCTCTGCTGGCAGCTGCTCACATTCCATATCATTTGCGCTCTCTTCCTGCATCACATGACTGGGGGGTGGGGAAGATGGGAGCAAAACAAGACGCAAAGGCAACTAAGCCTCAGAACCAGCTTGGAGGGACACCGATTAGGGTGCTGGCTATGGCACCTGGGAGTTCACACATTTAGCTTCCTCCATCTTCTGGAACCAGCAGAGGTGATGATCGCCTCATATTTTAGATTGGAGAAAGAGGAGTCTGGAAAGGAGAAGCCACTTGTCCATAGGGCCAGAGTCAAGAGAGGAAACTGGTGCCACAGAGCTTGACATTAGAGTCAGTCCCTTCCTCCAAGATATTGGGACTCGAGAAGCCTAAATGCAAATACAGGCTTATTTGAAGGTTAATTGGTATCACCCATTGAATTGGCTGTTTACTCCCTAAGGGAAACTGAAACTTTGAGGGAAGGGACCACAAAACAGGTAAGTAAGTGGGGAAGAAATGTGAAATCATTTCAGAATTTGGAGCACCTTCATGAAGTCCTTGTGCAATTTAAAATTTTAATATCCTTTAGGTTATATATAAAAATAAAATATTTAGATGACATACATAAACAAATGGGCTAATGTTGAGGACCATGACCTTACACAATTGTACATAATGCCAATTTATTTCTATTAATGGGACAACTGGAAAATGGCTCCTGTGGGTAAGAAGAGGAGCTGCATCCTGAGGCTGCCAGCAGACTTGAACCCCAGATGAACTGGGAGAAGAGAAATCACTGCCCCAATACCTGGGAAAGATACCTAATGCCCACAATTTAAGTTACTGAAGCTTAGGAATTACGCAATGAGTTTATAAAGGTTCTACAGCAAGGGTAGAGGATGAGACACACTGCAGGCACGGATGGGTCTGAGCACAGTATTCGAATGAAGAGCCCTGAGGGGTGAGGGGTGAGGGCGTGGGGACCCTGGGGCTTCTGAGGGCACTGGGTGCCAGAGGCAAGGAAGGAGGTGAAGAGGGGAATGAATGGTCAACTGGCCGGGCAACACAGGTGGAGGTGGAAGAGAGGGGACCAGAGCCAAGGGACCCAGAGCCTTAGCTCCCTGACTTACCACTCTACCCCCAAGCTTTCTGGCCTAATAAATGGGGTTGAGTTTCCTAGCCTCTGTGTGTGTATTCTCAAAAATCAAGGCTCCAGGCAGGGCCCCTCTGAACAAGATACACAGGGCCGGGAGCTAATTAGTCAAACTAGTATAAGGTTTATAAAAGAAGTGGGAGGTTCTGACACTCTGAGAGCTGAGAGTGATTGCTGACTAGCTAAGAATACCAAATTCCTCAGTAGCAAATGGTTTCAAGCAATTACGTTGTTTATGAGGACACAAATTCAGTAATTAGAGAGGAGCTTTAGGACTATTTATGGGGGGGCTGGTAAGATTTAGAGTAATTGTATAAAAGAGAAATTCATAGTCTTGGTCTTCTCTCTCTCACAGAAGAACTTGGGAAGGAAGATAGACCATGGCTGATTTGAATCCAGCCACATCAACTCTGGCTGTACTCAAGCTGTCTTGGGATCTGTCTGTCACCCCTTAGGGAGGCAGAAGGGGCTGCTAGGACAAGGTCAAGTCTTCTGAAGATGAATTCAGAAACCGGCTCCTTCCCTTCCACACTGGTAAGACAAATGGCCACTCTTCAATGGAAAGTTACTCAGAAGCTGGAAATGGCTGGCTGGTGTCCTGGACAGGTACCTTCCCAGGACAGGGGCTCGGTGAGGGTGGCCTCAGGCTGGCACCTCTCTCATTTCTGCTCCTGGTGGAAGGCAGGAGCTTGGCCTTGAAGGGAGCCAGAGAACATCTTCCTACAGCTGCTGTCTTGCCTCACCCCTGGGGCTGCTTCCGAAATGAGCCCATTGCCTCCTGTCATCCGACCTCATGGGCACTAAAAGGGCCTCTTCTTGGGATGAAACCAGCTCATTTCCGACATGGGCACCAGCCGGGGCAGGCTGGAGGATGAGAGCCTGTTGGGCTTGCAGCCTATAGTTTTGGGAGCAGGAACACAGGCAAAGGAGATACAGACACCCGTGGAAGCCCTCAGGACGCCGTCCTGCACTCAGGAACCCCTGGCCACTAGAGCCTCGGTTTTGCCACCTTTTTCTTTTTCAGAAGCTGGGGACACTTTGGTCTCTACTAGGCCTTGAGGCACCACCAATACTGATGAAAATAAACACTCCTGGAGCCTGAGGAATCAAGGGGCTAAATGCCTTTTGTGACACGAGTTTCCTGCTTTACTGTTGTGACCATGCTAATCCATCAACAAGTATTTATCGAGTGACTACTCAAACAGTCAGCTTTGGGGAACACAAGAGAAGTTTCAGATCTCTGTCCTCAAGGATCTTCCAGTCTAGCAAGGGGAGAAGAGACAAGTGTACACTGAACAAGAGAATTAGAGTGGTAACTGAAAATAGTGCATGAAGTCCATAATTAAGGTCCAATTGTGTGTTCAGAGAAGGGGATGGAGGAGCTGGAGAGGGCTCCATGGAGGAGGTGGGAATTGTGCTAGACAGCCAGGAAAGGGCAGTGATGAGACGAGAGACAAGAAGCCAAGCTCTGTCCATGGGGGCTCCCATCTTTTCACAGGGGACCCAGTTATTTCTCCCACAGCCACAGGCATATCTCCAGGTCTAACTGGAGCACATTTGTCTCTGAGTTGTCCCTATCTGAGTTGGACTATCTGTCCCTAACTAGAGCCTCCCCCAGTTCTGCAGGCAGCCCTTTCTTTACACTGCCTGGTCCTTCCCAGGTATCTATTGTCAGGGAAGAAATACCTCCATTAACAGATCAGAAGGCCATTGTACAATGCAAATAGAAATTGTCTCTTCCCTCCTGGGGTTTGCATCTTTCAGTGTCTGCAGTTTGGTCCCTCTGAAATTTGCTAAGTGCCTGGAGTCTTGGGAGTGACACCAAAGGCAAGCAGTGACAGATGACAGGAACTCAGCTGTCCATGGGTCACATGACTGCCCTCCTAAGGGAAATAGGCAATCTGACTTTGAAAGATGTTTGGATTCTGATCCCTCCAAACAGGGCAACCCTGAACAAAATTGTGAAGCAGCCAAAGCTTATGGTCTTCCCCCAACACTCAGCTTTGTTTCTGGGATCTGTTATGTTCTTCTGTTTTTTGCCCCAAAGCACTCAATGCCTTTATTCTACCCCCTTCCTACCCAAGGCTTCCAAAGGTATCCCCTTATTCTGTGCCAGGCTTGCCGTCACTAGTCAGTGACCCAGGTAAAGGCCTAGCCCTTCTCTTCTGTCTAATGATAACAACACTTTACAGTCATGTGTTCTTTTCATTTTTACACCCATTACCTCATCTGAGAAAAGGTGCTTTCACATCCATTATCTCTTCATAGTGTCTAAATGTCCTGCCAAATAGGCTAGGTGACTGCTCCTTCTCCATTCCAGCCTTCAAGGTGGGCAATGAATAAGTGACCCAGAGAGGCTAAACACATTAGCAGCCCAGCTGGAGCCAAATCTCTTGGACAGGGCCCACAATCCCAGGACCCCCACCTACACCCGCTCAGGGTCCTAGACCCTCTGGCTGTTCAGTCTTCCTTGCAGGGCTGCCACAACCCAGCAGCCAGCAGCACTCCGCGTCCTGGCTGAGTCTGGATGGCCGGCCCCCATCCTAATTAACCTGTCTCTGATCCCATTCACTCAGCGTTGTTGGGAGAATGGAATGAGATCATGGCTACAGAAGCACTTTGGAAGGTTAAACCTATCACAAAGATGTAGAGGTGGCGATATTACTGGTAGTATTATTCGCTGGGTGGCAAAAGGAGCAGAGAACGGGAGCTGAAGATAAACTTCGCCTGCTTTGCACAATCCAGGCCCTTCCCTCGTCAACTTCTTGACTCTAAGAGGCAGCCCCACAATGCACTGTCCCCTCATTTTCCAGGCAGCTCTTCCCCTGACCCAATGATAAGATGACCCAGCTCCCTGTGGACGCCCTGACTCCAGTCCTTCTGTGGGCTAAACTGATCCCCCCCTTGCTGTGCAAGGAGGGACTGGTAGCTGGGGCTCATGCTGACAACTGTTGCTAGGCAGGACGTGGCTAAAGGACAAGTGAACTGAGAAGAATATGGATTGGTTCTGAGCTGATGCTCTCTCCCTTGCACTTTTGGGCAGGAAGATAGAAACGTAACAGCTAGACTGCCAGGCATCAGCTTTTAGTTCTCCATCCCTCCTTGCCTTTGGCTCCTTTTTCTTTACACTTGGTTGGCTCCTTGGAGAGTCTTGTCACTCCCCTCACAACTGGCAGGATTTGGAGCCATGTGGAGCTAATTAGCCCTCTGATTCCAATCACAGGAGCCTGACTCTTCTGGAAGCTCCAGAGATCCAGCATGGCAGCTGGGCCCCCAGGAGACGCCATCTTCTCCTGGTAGCGGGGATGGGAGCCCCATCCTCAGGGCTCTGAAGTGGCTGCTCTGGGTGCCCTCTTGTAAGGAGCTTCAACACAAATCCTTCTTCCTCACTTCGGCTAGCTGCCCCTTACTCTGGCAGTGCTGCTCAAACTTGAATGTGCACATGAATCACCTGGGGGTGTTGCTACAATGATTCTGATGCCGTGGGTCTGAAGTAAGGTCTGAGATTCTAGCAAATTCCAGGACAGCGCCCATGCTGCTGATCCACAGGCCACACTTTGAGAAGCAAGGATCTAAAAGAACGCTATTCTCAGACAATGGGAAGGCCACAATCAGGTGGGAGGACTGAGGTGCTTTTATTCCATTGGGTTATGGCATTGAAGGCCCCAGTTAAAACAAAAATGCTGTCTTGGAGAAAGGGCACACAAAGTCACGCAAACAAAGGACTCACTGGCTGATCAGATTTACCCCAGGAGAGAACAGGGAGGGTTACAAACAGATGTGAAATAAGACAGGTAAGGCTGCATTAGTGAAGAGGGGAGAAAGATCTGGACAGATTGGCATGACTTATTCCTACTGAAGAGTTTGCTCAGCAAAAGGACAGTCTGAGGACTCACAACATCTGGGAGTAAGGCGAGGAAGATGATGACAGAGAGGACAGTGCAGAAAACAATAGCTGCCATTTACTGAGGACTCATTATGGCCAGGCACTGTCCACATATTACCTCACTCAAGCCTCATAGCACCCTCAGGAGAAGGCATTATTATTTCCATTTTACAGATAAGAAAACTGAGATTTGGGAAGAAAGATTACGTAACTTGCTCCAAGACATACACCTGTATACTCTGTGGTGCAACCACAACGTTAACCAAGGTCTGACCGATTCTAGAACCAATTTTCCTACACGATTTTTGCCCAGCACCTGTGGACCAAGCAGTTGCCCATTAGGCTATGAGTAGACCCAGTGGGAGAATTCCGCAGACTGCTCCTTCGCAAGCAAACTGAGCGCTGCTGCAGTGCTCTCTATCAGAGCAGTCTCCCTTGAGTCATCATACCAGAGGGCACATAGCGGAGACTCCAGCCCCAGGACTGACCTCCTACACATCTCCAAGGCCACCCTCCCATATGGGAGACTCAGCCCATAAGGCCTCACATGCCTGTTAACTTCAGTCACCACCAGAGAGAAGTCCACTTGCCTCTGGTCATTCTTCAGAACCTAGACTCTCATCCCCACAGTGGTCTGTTCATACCCTAATGCTACCCTTCTCTTCCCTTCAAACCCTTCCCCTGTCCCTCTGGAACTCTCAGTCAACAGCAAGCTGCCCTATATCCTTAACTGATTCTCTGAGAGTTCCCTTCACCTTCTTTCCCAATGGAGGCCTGGTTTATTCCTTGAGGACATCACTTGCTAATCAGCCCTGTGGAAGCCGCTTTTATTTTCCCTCTCAATTCTCAAGACCTTCCATAGGTGTCCTCCTTGCTTGCCAATGCCGCCTCCGGGCCATTAGTCCTTCTGCAAAAAAAATCCAGCTCTTTTGAGGAACATGCCTGCCACCAAACTCTTATCACTCCTTCTCCCTCCTCATTGTTATCTAGACTTCCTGGGTAGTCTCCACATTCACTGAGGACTTTAGTTCCCAGTCACATGTCACCTTCCCCTCTATCCCACCCAACTCTTCCATTTTATTGTGGTAAAATATTCATAACATAAAATTTACCATTTTAACCATTTTTAAGTGTACAGTTCAGTGGCATTACGTACATTCACACTTTGTACAACCATCACCACCATCCATCTCCAGAACTGTTTCATCAGCCCAAACTGAAGCTCTGTACCCATTAAACACTAACTTCCCCTACCCGCTCCCCCAGTCCCTAGCAACCACTATTTTACTTTTTGTCTCCATGAATTTGACTATTCTGGGAACCTTGCATAAGTGAAATCATACAAAATTTGTCCTGACTGGCTCGTTTCACTTAGCATAAGGTCATCAAGGTTCATCCATGTTGTAGCATATTGCATAATTCCCTTCCTTTTTAAGTTTGAATAATATTCCATCGTATATATGCACCACATTTTATATGTCGATGGACACTTAGGTTGTTTCCACCTTTTGGCTATTGTGAATAATGCTGCTATGAACATGGGTGTACAAATATTTGTTTGAGTCCCTGATTTCACTTCTTTTGGATATATACCCAGAAGTGGAATTGCTGGATCATATGTAATTCTATGCAGTAGCTGCACCATTTTATATTCTTAACTGCAATGCACAAGAGTTATTTCTCCACATTCTTGCCAACACTTGTTAGTGTTTTCTATTTTTTGGATAATAGTCATCCTAATGGGTGTGCTCTCTCCAGTTCTTGATATCATCATTGGTGAATTCAACATCCACATGGTGATGATGGCCTCCAACAACTGCTCCTTCACTTCACTCAGTCACTCCATTGTCACATTGATGACGACTTTGGGTCATCATCAGATATTGCACCACCTCCCGATCTCCCTTGCCAACATCTCACTCTACTTCCCCATCTATCCTGCTAGTTTACCTTCACAAGGACTCCCACTGCAGGAATAATCAGAACGCATCATGATCACCTACTCACTTCCCACTTGATATCCATTTTACTGGGAGTCTCTTCCCCCATTCTTTGCAGAGCCAAATCTTCATCCTCCAGGTCTTGGCTTAAATGTCACTTCAGAGAGGCCTTCCCCAAGCCTTTCCTCTAAGTATTCACTTTCTTACTCTCCTTCAAGTTCCTTCTTATCTTCACTTCCCTTCATGTCCAGGTTACAGCTCCTGATCTACCATTATGATCATTCTCTTGCAAATACCTTCAACTCCCTTACTTCCTCTTCCTCTGCTATACTTGCCTTGAAAAACCTCACTCCTTGATGAACTCAACCATATACGTTCTCCACACCTGCATCCCAGTAGCTGAAGGCAACTGGAGAAAAACCACATAACTGAGTAGATGACTTTCACTTTATATTCACGGTCTCAAACCTGGTATAGGCCCTCAACGCTGTCTGGCCACCACTTTCTCACTCTCTAACATGACTATTTCATAGCTCCTCCTCTCTCCTCAACCTTCCTCACCTCCCCATTTGCCCCAGCAAGTCTCAGCTGGTGATCTTATTGCATATGCTGAGAAAACAAAAGCCATCAAACGAGAGCTCCCTCACCTTACCACCAGCAAATCTACACCCACCCTGCCTGCATCTGTACCCGTGATTCCCTTTTCCCTCCTATTAAGATGGAGGATGTTTCTTTTCTTCTATCAATGACAGAGCTCTTCATTTATGCTCTGGTACCATCCCCTCTCATCTTCTCATTTTGCTCCTTTGGGCATTCACTCTCTTCCCTAAGTCATCAGTCTCTCCATCTCTCCAGAACCATGCTAGCACGCTGATAGAAACCATCTATCTTTAAGAAAACAAACAGAAACCACGCCCCTCAACTCCAAAATCCTTGCTCTCCTTCACACCAAAACTGCTCAAGAATTTTCCACACACATTGTCTCCACTTCTTCATCTCCTACTTGCTCCTCAATCCACTATAATTGGGCTTCCACATGTATCACTCCACAGGTTCGCTCTTATTAGGGTCACCAATGCCATTCATTGTTATCTCTCAGTCCTCATCTTGCTCAACCTCTCACTGGCTTTGGACAGGGTTGACCACTTCCTCTTTCTTGGAACGCTCTCTCTTTGGCTTCTGTGACTATCTCCTGACTCTCCAATGACTTCTCTACCCACTATTTCTTAGTCTCCTTTGTGGGCTTCTCCTCCTTTACTTTACCACCAGATATTGCAGTTCTTCCCAACTCAGTTTCAGGCTTTCTCTTCTCTCTTTCCTGAGGTGATATCATCAGACCCCTGGCTTTAAATACAAGCTATATGCAGACAACTCCCAAATTTGCATTCTACCCACACCTCTTCTGTGAGCTCCCAAATTCCTATATTCCAGCCATCTATTCTGGCATCTCCACTTCTACATCTCACAGGAATCTCAAACTTAACATGTCCAAAACTGAACTCTTGATTTTTTCCCCTCAAGCCTAGCCCTCCCTCAGCCTTCCTCATCTCAGTACATGGCACCATCATCTCTTCAATGACTCAAGCCAGAAACCTCAGAGTCTTTCTTGAGTCCTATCCCTCCCTTTCCCTCACTACCCACATCTAATCCCTCAATAAGTCTTCACAGGTGTTCCTTCAAAATCTGACCAACATTTTCCGTCTCCATGGCTATCACCCAGTTCAAACCACCATCATCTGTCCCCTGGATTGCTGCAGCAGCCTCCATTCTGCTCTCCCTGTGCCGCTGCTGCCCCCTTCTAAGTCTTGTCTCTACAGATTTTGCAAAAGTCCAAGTCAGATCCTGTCACTCCCCTGCTTAAAACCCTGCAGACGTTTCCCACTGCAAGTGAATAGCATCCAAACTCCTTTTCCATGGCCTACTAGGCCCTAGGTGATCTCCTGCCCTCCTTGCCAAACCCCTCTGACACTACTCTTACTATGCCTTGTACAGTCTGGCTCCTCTGACCTCCTTTCAGTTTCCGAACACATCAAGTTCTTTGCCACCTCAAGGCCTTCCCATTTGGTATTCCTTTCTCCCTGGAAACCTCTTTCTCTATTCTTCACTTGGCTGATCTTTCATCCTTCAGGTCTCCACTTAAATATCACCTCCTCCCGGAGGTCTTCCCTGAGAACTCTGCCCTGGTTATCCCTATTACCGCAACCTGTTCATTTCCTTCGTGAGACTCATCACGATATGTAATTATATATTCATTTATGTGATTATTTGGCTGTAAACCCCATAAGACTATTGACTATGTGTCTTTTGTCCAAGAGTGTATCTCCACCACCTAGTATGGCACCTGGCACATAGTAGGTGCTTAATAAATATTTTCAAAATGGCTCAATGGAAGCACAGATAGGAGTGATTTTGAGGCATACAGATTAGAATCCTCTGGCCATTCCATGCTATTCATTATCAAATGCCTACTGGTTCTGTCTCCACCCGTAAAAGACAGGTTTCTGGATGGGGAGTGTGGTCTGTGGGAGAAACCCCTCAACATCTCTGGCCAAAGACAAAGTTAAGGAGAGAATGAAGTGAAAGGAAGAGTACAAGGAAGGCTACAACCTAAGAAGAAATGGGAGGCAGAATGGCTCCAGTCCTTTTAGGGATAGCAGGGTGGGCAATCTAAAGGCTATTCCTTCTCAGGGAAAAAAAAAATGTTTCTTTAAAGGGCAAACAACTCTTCTTTCAGAATGGCCAAAGGCCCTGGGGGTGGGCAGGGTGACTTTGGGTAGTCCTTCCCGCTCCTAAGAGTCTCTGGGTAGACAATCTGGTTACTTTCCAAGGGCTGCCTCTCTCTTTCCCTTGAGGTCTTCATGGCCCTGCAATTCCTCCTCAGCTGAGCTTGGAGAGGCATCTTCTGGAAAACCTGCTGGTGTCTGGATTTGTTTTCTGGTTATCCAAACAGTTGCTTTTCCTCAGTGGGCTGGAATAGAGACACCTGTCACCTGTTCTAGCAGGTCACGAGGGAGCAGGTAGAGAGACCAAAACCTTTTGTCCTTCCACAGATACCTGGGAACCTGGAGTCACCTCAAAAAAAGATCAATTCTATGATGCTTCTGAGAGGACACTACAGAGGACCCTCTTGGCGGGCCCCCCCTCCTCCTACTTCTCCCCTCAGGGGCTACCCATCCAATAGACTCAGACATATTGTCTAATAGGCCCAGACACACTCCTAAACCCTCCCTGCTGGGGCTGCCAGCCTGGTGACAGATGTGAGGGCTGTGCCAGATGTGAGGCTGATGCCATATGGCACTGTGGGTCACAAGGTCTGAAGCTGCTGCCACTGAGCTGTGGCAGAGTTAGTGAGGAGATCCTTGCATTTTAGCCCCGACTCACCTGTCACTGGCAGACGCAGTGAGGGGGAACTGGAGCAATGAAATATTCACAGGAGCTTGAAGGAGTTGTCATGTCACTCCAAAGATCCCTGGGCACCCCAGCCCCCACCTTCCATGTACCATACCAAGTATTTCGGAGGAAGGCAGAGACAGAGCTTGACTGAGCCAGAGGGGGAGAGATAAGGAATGGAGGGGAAGACAGCTGAGCAAGAAAGGGGGCCAGACAGAGCCAGGAGGGAGGGTAGAGGTGAGGCAAAGCAGAGAAAACCAGACAGAAGCGGAGAAATGAGACAAGAGGGGGGCCTCAGAGACAGTGAAGGAGAAAGGACAGGCTTGGGGAAGACAAGCCCTACAGAGAACCTGAGCCTGCCAACTCTGGTTTGCATTAGCTTTTCGGAGGCCCACTCCAGGGCTTTGCCTGTTCTCTAAATGCCCTTGAGCTGCCCCCAGCTCTGCCCTCAGGTTCCCGCAGCTACGAGAGGGCCACATGGTAATGAGATTTGGATTTCCTTCTGATTTGGACTTCCGGTGATCAAGTTCTTCAGGGAGGGGCACTGCTATTATGCCATACTGACAGCATGAGGGCATTCACCCCATTTCACAGATGGGGATGTGGAGAGCAAGGGGCAAATCTGAAAGGGCCTGAAGAAGAAACCCAGGACACCATCTCAACTTGGGCCAATTCCGCAGCCACCAGAGGCTATATTTTTCTTGTGAAAGAGAATGAGATCAAGAGGAGAAACTAGGAAGGGGTGAGAATTCCAGAAGGTGAGAGGGAACGGTCATGATGGGAAAAGTGGAGTTGGCAGGGAAGGAAGCAGCAGGCCTGAATTCTTCCCCTCAGTGAACACATCTCTCCAAGGCCAGGCTGAGCTGCAGAGCTCTGACACAGAATGCTAAGCCAGGAGAGGGTCCCTGGCCACCCAGATCTCTCTCTCCTCTTGGATCCTAGCCTCTAGTCTGTCAAGGGCTGAACTGTAAACAAGGCTGGGAGGCCAGAGAGGGGGAGCAGGTGTGGGCAAGAGCTGCTGGGAACATCCCACCCAGTAGCTGCCTCCAGCAGTCAAAGACCAAGGGCTCAAATAGCGCCCCTCTGGGGGCTGCTTGGCAGGCGCCTGCTACACAGGGCTCTGGGCAAAGCTTCCTAAAGCCAAATGAGGGCCTACTCAGCTGGATGACTGTGCCGTTTCCCTCCTCTCTGTGAGGCTGCCAGGCATCAATGGCCTGGGCCACCAGCCTGGGATGCCCCCAATGCCTGACTCTGGTCAAAGAGCAGGAGAATCTCAGAGTTGGCAGGGACCTTGGAAGTTATTTACTTCACCCTCGTCCACCCTCTGATGATTTCCAGAAGCAGCAGGCTTTCCGGAAAGGGAAGGCCTTCCAGAGGAAGACTGCAGCTGGGTACTACAGGAGGGGCCAGATTTGGGCAAGTAGAGAGGGAGGAAACTGAAAACAGGCCCAGAGACAGAAGGGAGCAGGGGGTCTGCGGCAGGAGGCAGGAAGATGACAGCCTGAGCCGGGAAGGGGTGCTGGGAAGAGGTTAGCTGGGAAGAAAGAAGCTGGGGCTGACCCAGCGAGATAGGGGGTAAACCTTTTCCTCACTCCCCTCTCATTCCTGGCTCTGCTAGGGCATAAGGTCCTCTCTCCAGTGACCCCTAGGGGAACTTGTGAGGAGACAGGCAGGCCAGTCTAGCCATAGCTGGACAGAGAAATGCATATCTATCCTGCTGCTCTGCCTAGTTACCCATCTGCCCCCTCCTTGACTGAGACGACACAGGTAGCATCTGAATCCCAGGCACCATGCCCAGCAGGCGCTCAGCTGACCTCCTGTGAGGGAATAAACAGGAGCAACCCCTCGATTCTCCCCTGTGTACCATCTCCAAGCTGTCCATCTAGGAGCGCCGGGTGGGGGCAGGGCAGAAATCAGGCCAAGAAGCAACTTGACAAAAGAGGTTATGTGAGCAGAGACCTAGTAAACTCATGCCACCCTGTCTGGAGGTGCCAGAGATGCCAACTACAGCCTCAGGAGAACGAGACACCTTTTATTTTGCCTAATTGCATCTTCCTGCTGAGAGGGAGGAAGGACTATAAGGTCTTTCCTAAAGAAAAGGGAAGATCCTATGGGATCAAAAAGGGGGAATGAGGTTGGTGAACCCTCCACCTAAGAATAAAAGACAAGGGCTAGAGCAGGTGCTGAGTTACTGTCTCAGAGGGCAGGAGTTAGCCCCAAACACTCTGTACCTCCCCCAGCTTGTTGGTCAGGACTCCCCTGTCCGTTTCCTGGAGGTGAGTAGCAGTAAAACTGCAGACCTCCAAGGGCCTGTGGGCTTGTCTTTGGGTGGGGGTGGGGGTGGTAAACACATTGTACCCTACTCTGCAATCAGGCTCAGGGGAGACAGACTCCTAGGGGGTCCTGAGGACCCACAGGCTCCCTACTCAGCAACACAGATTCAACGATGGACCCCAGACTTGACTCACTGATGCAGAAAAGCAGACGCAGGCATTTTAGAAAGAACCAAAAATGGTAAGGAAAAATGATTTTTTTTAACCTAACCCTCAGTTACCCAGAACATTCTATTAAGCAGAAAAGCCCTTCCCCAAGCAGTCAGGTTTTGGTATTACAGTATATTTGTATTTTTTCGGTGATTAAAATCCACAGAGCTGGGACTCTGTTACAGAATAATGCAAGCTCTCTTCCCATCTCCCTTCTTGTAAGGCGAACAATAGCGGAGTTCCTTGCTGTGAGTCATAGGCTCCCTCCACCAGCTTTTAGATAGCATTCATTCGTGCATTCATTCATATATGCAACAAAAATTTACTGAGCACCTACTGTGAGCCAGGCATGGTGCTGGGTACTGGGGATACGGAGGTAAAATAGGCCCAGTCTCTCCTTTCTGGGAGGCTGCAGTCTGAGGTGGGGGCAGGTCCGTAAAAAAACAAAAAAAAAAAACAAAAAAAAAAACCATGTGTCACCTGGCACCAAAGAGGGCAGCAAATGATGCTATGGGAGCACAGAGGAGGGCCTGTTTCCCACCCTCCCATGACTCCCAGCAGACCCCCCGAGCAGAGCGGTGAAGGTGAATAAAAGTCCAACAGATGGACAAGGCAGAGAAGGGCATTCCAGGAAAGCAATGTCAAACATGACGCAAACGAATAAGGAAGATTCAGTAAAGAAGGAAACCTCTAGGTATATTTAAGCCACTTCAATTAAAAAAAGAAATCATAGAACAAATTCAGGCAAAACTGAAGGGAAGCTTTAATTTCTGGTTGCAGGAATGAGGGCAGAGGACTTGTGTTAGCTACTGGCCCCTTTCGTGTGGCCTTGTGGGATGATGCAGTGCACTCAGAAGAGGCCACAGAGACCACGAGGGACACAAGCCTAGCACTAGGGTTACCAGCCACACATCCTATGCACCAACCAAAAGCTATCCATGGAAGGCCCCCCACATCACAGAAGGAAGACTACCAGCAGTTGCACTGAGATCCAGCCATAGTAACGGAGACCAACATGAACCTCAAACGCCCCGTTATGCCCACAGTGAAGAGGGTCCGTGGGAGCCAGCTCTAATTAATGGGCCAGTGCCAAAGGTGTGAAGTTACAAACAACCCTACTGCAGGGCCAGATGTGACTCAGGAAGACCCCCTCGGGACCTGCTGTTCAGTTCACAGGGGCCATCCTGGGGGAAGGAGGGACGAAGATCAATACACACAGCAATAGGAGCAGCTGCCGTTGCTGCTCTGAAGTCCTAGCCAAGAAACAAGCCCCCTTCCCCTCCCCAGGAGGTGGGAAGATAGCCTTGCTTAACATTGCAAGTCAGGCTCTAAAAACTTTTTAGAAAATAACTCCTAACAAAGGTACTCAGATAGAACCATAATGTCAGATTAACAACTTCAAGCCAGCAGACCAGACATTTGTCTAATTAATAAAACTTATAAAGCAGAACAACTTATTGATGTTATGGGCACAGCACTTAGCACAACAACAAAACCCAAATCCATGCAGAATGCTCCATGTTCTCTAGGAAGCCCTTTGTCTGCCAACCTGTACAATCCCTTCTTCAACGCAAACAGGCGCTGGGAGAGGAGGGAACAGTGGAGAGCTCTGGGCAACTGGCTGAGGAGGGGACAGCTCAAGGAGCCCAGCAGGCGAAGGCAATGGGGGAACCTCTGCCTCTTGAACAAATCTGCCAAAGGTTAGTTGCAACCTGGGCTTTGGAGGCAGTGGATCTGGGCTGGAATTCCAACCCTGTAGCAGGTTACTTAACCTCTTGAGCCTCAGTTCCCTCATCTATAAACAGGGCTCATGATAGTACCTACTTCAAAGTGCCTACAAGAAGATTAAATATACAAAGTAAGTGCTCAATCAGTAATGGCTATTAGCAATGATCAATGTTTTGTGTAGGCACCTACTGATAGGATCTGTTGTCCTGTTATAGCCCACTTGGTTCGCCTTTCTCCACAGAATATACTAGGGGTGATTTGAAGATTGGTTCAAATCTCTTTGGAACTTGGGCCCTCACTTCAGATCTACAGAATACATATGCTTTGCCGTGGGGAAAAGAAACTCTATTTTACTACTTCATTAAAGCCACCTTCTCATCATATTTCTAGTGGTTAACAGTGGGGGTGCTGAAGCAAGACCAGTGGGAATCCCTGCTCTGCTTCTCACTAGTTGTGGGACCTTGGGCTTGTCCACCTCTCAATTTCCACCATCTCAATTTCCTCATCTGTAACATGGGGATCATATCAGACTCTACCTCACAGGGCTGTTGCAAAGATTAAATATGGTAACACATGTAAAGCACTTAAAACTGCGCCTGGCACACACAAAACGCTGAGTGAATGCCAGCTACTGTCCTTATCGTACATGAATTCTTCTTACTACATAAACAGCTTAGCACAATGCTTGGCACACAGGAATAGTAGCTACTGGGATCACCAGTACTCTAGGCAAAGATGAGTGACTGGGGACGGAGGAGCAGAAGGGAGATCTGGGTCTTCTCTAAGAAGGAGACTAAGTGACTTAGGATAAACTCACCTTCGGGACCTCAGACCACCCCCCCCCCCGCCCCCCCCCCCCCCCCCCCCCCCCCCCCCCGCTTGAATTCTACACAGCTCAAGAGAAGAAAGGTATGCGCCTGCATACTCCCACCTGCCAAGGTTTCTTGTTTCTCAGCCCCACGATGCTCTGTGAACACTGAGGCCACGGGAGGGCAGGCCAGCCAGGATGCCCCGGCCCTGGGGAAGCCGAGGCCCTGGGTGCAGGGCGCCCAGAAGCACTCCCCCCGACCCCGCACTTCGGATAGGGGGCTTCCAGCCGGGGATGGAGCTTTGGGGCTGCAGGAGCCCCGGGCAGCCGCAGGGGGTCGGGGCCGGAGCCCCTGGAGGGGTCGCCCCTGCTCCCCCAGCCCCCACCCCGCCCCCAACTCTTGCGCGCGGCTGCCCTCCGAGCTTCTCAACCTCCTGGCTCCTTCTCTCCCCTCTCCCCCCACGCCCTCCCCCAGCTCCAGCAAAAACTTCCCGCTCAAGCCGCCACTTTTTCATGGGCGTCCAAAACCTCAGCCCCGCGCATCCTGTCTTCCAGTTTCCTCGCGGGCGATGCTGCGAAGGGGCCCGTGGGCTGCTGACGACCCGATCGGCTCCTTGGGGGCTCGGGGTGGCGGGTGGGGGTGGAGGGATGTGGCTCCCGCCGCGCCAACTCCGTCCAACGACTGCGGGTGCCGAGCGGGCGCGCACCCAGGACCAGGAGCCCGTGCCAGTGCCTCCCGGAGTCACTTTGAGGGGCCGGCGAGGACCCCAGCACCTGGCTGCCGACCCTGCAACCCCAGAGACCCCAGCTCCACCGGCTAGACGCCCCGCTTTCTGGCCCTTTCCCAGGCGAGCCCCAACCCGGCTGCCGGGAGCGCGGTACTTACTTTTGGGGCCCTCTCGGGGCCGGGGCTGGGCAGCCGCCCGGCCGGGCACCCTCGGCCGTGGCCCCTCGCGCTGCCCCTGCCTGTGCCCAGCGCCGACGGTAGCGGCGGCGGCGTCTGTGGAAAGAGAAAGATCACGCCTGCCTTAGAAACCCAGCCCCTGCTGTGACCAGAATCTTAAAGAAGGAGGCAACTGGCTCGGCCCCAGAGCCGCGCTGGGCTGAGGTGGCGAACTAGCGAGGCAGCTGGTAAACACGGCGTCTGCTGCCTCGCCGCCGCCCGCAGTCCGCCGCGGCGGGGCCCCCCCTCACTGGACGGCCCCGCGGGGGAGCGGGGAGGGAGGCTCGAAGTACAGCGCCGGGCGAATAAGCCAGCTGCCCCTGGGTGAGCACCGACTAAGTGCCGGGCCCTGTGCTTTACATCCATTTCATGCTAGCATCCTCTTCATTGTCCAGAGAACAAAACCAAGCCTCAGGGGAGCAAAGCAAACAGCGCCAAATACATGAGCTCCTAATAAGTGGTGGTGGGGCCAAGATTCGAAACCAGAGGGAGCTCAAATTCGCCACTGCTTGCCTCAAATGTCACTCTGTGCTACTGCAAAGCAACATTTGAATACCCCTGTCTCCCCCTCCTGTTTCCCCATTTTTCTGACAGGACTAGGGACAAGTGGCAACTTTAGGTCAGTTTGCTGGTGGAGGTGGAGGTGGGGGCCGTGGGAGGCGGCATCCTGACTGCAGTGCCTAGAGCCAGGGAGTGGCCATCCCTCTTTACCTCGCCGACTCTATGCCAGGCCTTGCAGGAGACAGAAAGTGGAATAGGAGATAGTCTTGATCCAGGTGAGATCCAGGAGACAGGCACCGAGCCTGTGAGGTCTGGATTATGCTAGAAGGGTCATAGGTGGGGGTGCAGAAGCCCCTAAAGGAGCAGGCAGCCAGTGTTCTCAGACACCGATGCCACGGCAGAACCTCGGGGAGCCACTGGTGGGGACATGGGTGGAGAAGGGGCTTGCAGGGATAGCTGGAGAGGGTGCTCTTCCTACAGGCTGATTCTGACTCCTTCCTGGTACTGGAGTGAGGGCCCACAGCACCCACTCTTTAAAGCATGAACGGACGGCAGCCTTGTCAGGAGCTGAAACCCTGTTGCTTCTCTATGGGAGTTATGCAAATCACCCTGCCTCGGCAATGACATCTGTGAAATGGGAAAGATCTTTTACTTCTTCCTTTCTGGTCCAAATGATGAAATAATACAGTATTCCTTCCCTTCTCTTCTAGTCACAAAAAGAAAGAGCAGTTTTAGAACTTGTCTTCCTCCCTGCCTTGCCCCTGCTTAACCATTCAGTCATTCTTTTAGCAAATATTTATTAGCATCTCCTTTGAGCCAGGCACCGGGCTAGGTGCTGAGCACCTCCACGGTTCTGTGAGGGAGTCTCCACGGGAGGTGGAAAGCACACAGGGTTGCAAGTTAGGGAACGCATTTTAAGTCCTAGTTCTTTGACTAAATAGCTATGTGACCCTGGATGAGTCATGTATCCTTTTGGGACCTCGGTTTTCTTCTTGGTCAAACAGGGATAATAACACCTTCCCGTCCTACTTCATGGGGGTGTGTGCGAGGCTCAGTGGAGATAATAGATGTGAAGGAGCTTTGAAAAGTATAAACCCACTAGACAAATGTCAGAGATTAGTCTGTCTCCAGGGTGGGAGGGGGCTGCGGGGAGGCAAAGCTTAAAACAAATCCTGGCTGACTCTCCTAAATTGATTGCACTGAATTCCATCTTTCCCAAATCACTGATCCCGCACCTGAGCAGGAGTCTCTGCTCTGTGAAATACCATGTTCTCTCGGCAGCGCCCATGACATCCGGGTTAGTGATGACCTGGCCTTAAGCTGGGGAGATTGTTTGAGGGACTTGAGTGGAACCAACAGGGCAGTCTGGGCTTTGGGTCCCTAATTTCCCAGCAACAGCAGCACCCTGCCCTCAACTCGAACCCACCTGAGCCCAGGACTGCAAGTGTCTGAGTAGAAACCACTTGAGGCCTCCAGAGACACCCCCTTCAGGAAGCACAGGGCTCATGTCAGACAGCAGAAGGTGGCCTTGAGGGTGGATGTTCTCTCTTTTGGAACCTAGGGGTTCTGGGTTCAGCCTGGCTAGCTGAGATCTACAACAGAACTAGTGGAGCCTGTGGGGGAGTTTTCAGCTTGCTCAACCCACCCCTGCAAGCCCTCCTAAACAGATCTACAGGCTAAATTATAATACTATGCTTGTTATGCAAACGCAGCTTCAAGGCAAATTCCCACATTTCCAGAAGCACTCTCCCCTACCCTCTGCTACCTCAAATAAATACACACTCTAAGGAAACACAAGGTCTGGCCAGGCAAACAGTTGTAGGTAAATCTGCCTCTCCCCCTTCCCACCAGATTGTCACCCTTAAGCCCCTTCAATATAAAAATGCTAGCACCGACGTGGGACAGGGATGGCTCAGGAGCCTGGACACCATGGCCGGCCAAACCCAGCGCTGCACTGCACAGCTCTGGAGCTGAACTAGAATGGGAGTTAGGGACAGCGACAGAAAGGAGCCCAGTCTTGGGCCAGGGTACCTTCAACCAGCAGGTCCGTGGGGGGAGGTGCAGAACAGACAGACTCCATAGCCAGCCTCCCTTGGCAGTCTCAGAGCCCATCCCTCTTGTGGCTGAGGCTCCTCTCAATGTCTTCATAGATTCCCTTGTCACATCCATCTCGCCCAGGCTCCTCTTCTTAATAAAGTGCCCCCGCGGCCACTCCAGACAGCCTGATGTTATCCTTCACTCTCCCGCCCTTTCTCCCCAGTGTGGGCCACACAGCAGTGATTCAGGCCTCCCGGGTCACAGTACAGTCTCCTGGGGAAAATGCTTCCCTAGCGCCCAAGCCAGGGCGTGACGGAAGCATTGGGTGTGGGTGTATCCAAATTTTTTCCTTGTCCCCTCAGGGTGGCCTGAGCCCTGGATTCAGAGCCTTACGCTGAGTTCCTATGCTTACCTCAGCCTGCGTCTTCTTCCATGGGCCAGCTGCTGCTGCTCTCCCCCAGCTGTATAACCTGAGTCCAATTTGCAAAAGCCTTTCTCTCAGTGATTGTTAATAAATCCCCCATCTATATCCCCCTGAAAGACCAGAAAGCTTCAAGATCCAAAGGAATGAATCACTGGTGGTGAAATTTCAGGCACAATGACAGGCAATTGAGGAGACATATTTGATCACATCATGTTTACCTATGTGTAAGGCTGGCCCTGAGGATATTCTGGCATTTTCCTTCGACTATAATGAAGACTTGGAATGATAGCAAAGAAAGCAATAGAAAGTCCACCAGGCTGGGAGCAGGGACACCTTGCTGCTCATCCCAGCTTTGGCACTAATTAGATGTATAATGCCCTATACTTTCCCTTTCTAGGCATCAGTTTCCCCATATGTCAAAAGAGAGCACTGGCTTAGCTCACTTCCAGAGTCCCTTCCCGTTCTAACAGGCTCAAATTGTAGGCTATCTGGCACTGAAATAGACTGATCCCTCCAGAGTGGGCCCCCATTTGGGGACACTGGGCATGGCACTATGTATGCATGGGAGTTAGAGGGGGACAAAGGGCTGGCACTATGGGCATGAGCCTGGCGATGCTATTCAACAAGGTAGCCAGTGTCTGACCCATGTTTGCTAGGGAGCAACCCCTCAGATTCCCAGTGGTAACTCTGTGCCTGTGAATGCCCTATGCCCCCAGGACTGATTCCAGCTGCCACAGGATCAGGGCTCACAGGGCTGACATTCCACCAGTGTGAACACTTGCACCACCATCGCACATTCCTGCCTTAGTGATTGTAAACAGCTGCTTTCCCAAGCCCCCCTGTGTGCCATCCAACTGTCCCCACCTCCTTCGAATCCAGCAGCTAAAGGGTTAATGCCCAGCCCAGTAGGGGCCCTCCAGAACACTGCTCTAGTTCTAGGGGCTGTTCATTCTGCCTGGTCAATGCCCGAGTCATACCAACAATAAAATATTTTTAATATCACCCCAGTCTAGGATTCCACTCTAGTTCAACGTCCCTCCCTCTTCCCAGGCCATTTCTCCGTGAAGATTTGTCAAGGGCTTTCTGAATTGAGGTAAGCCCCACTCCCTGCCTCTGAGTCAGGCAGGCCCTGGTGGGGTTTCACCGAAAGAAGAAAAAGAAGGCAGCAATGGGTGGGGGGCTTGCTCTGTGGTTAGTAGCAGCTGCCCTGGTGACCCTTTGCCCTGCGGTCTGGATCCTGCTGCCAGAGGGTGAAGTCAAATGTGTTGAAGTTGGAGGGGCACTCCCTTCCGCTATTACCTGAACAGGGCACTGATTCTGTACCCCTCACTGGTTCCTCCCGGTCCCCCAACAAGGGCTGTCACGTGCTCCTGTTTGCTCCCCAGGCCCACCTGTGGTGCCTGCCACCATTTTCTTTTCCTCTTTCGTGGCTGACCTCTTCCCTTCTGCTCTTAGCCAGAGCAAGCCTTCCTAGCATTGAAAACTCTGCCCACTTGGTCCCTGTCTCCCCTCCCTCTGCTATTCTACTTCCTTCTCCCTGCCAAGGCCTAGCTGCTCCAATGGGTGCTTCGCCCCTGCAGTGCGAATGTTCTGTTCTCGCTGGGCCCTGTATTAATTTGCTCTCATTTGTGAGCTGCTTTGTTAACGCGCATGGCCTTTTCTCGATGTGTAGTGCTGCTCCCTGCTGCCTCTGTTACCTCCCCACCCACACCCTCCTTAACCTTGTAACAACAGGCCCTCTCCCGTGGAGAGGGGGTTGGGCTTTTGCAAAGCCCTTTCTTGTACATGCTTTAGTAGTTCAGTACAGCCTCACAACCACCCGAGGAAACAAAGTGGGCATGAATGCTGATCTCTGTGGGACTGGAGAGGAACCCAGGGCTCAGAGTGGTGAGAAGGCCTACCTGCATGAAGAGATACTGTGAGATGGCCGAGCAGGCCTAGAACCACAGCTCTTTCCTATGATACCCCACATGCTTATGTCATTCATCTTGGGCACTGCCTTTAGAGGCCCTAACCAAGTCCCCAGAAAAGTGCCCGTATGCACACACACCCATTTGCAATTTTGCTTATGAATTTGTGAGGGGTCATAGCACCTCTGAGGGTCAGGCCCTTGCATCAGTAGTTTTTAAAAGCTGCCAGGTGACTCTAATGTGCACCCGGGGGTGAGAACCACTGCTTGAAAGGAAGATGTAAAAATAAGAGATGAGAGCGTAACAGCCTTAGCAGCCAAGAGCTTTCTTAAAAAGCTTAGGCGTCCCCAGCAAAAACTGAAGGTAGACTGGAATGTGAACTATGGTCTAGCTTCCCTGCCTCAGTTTCTCCCTTTCTGCCTGAAGGAAATCATTCTTTAGGCCTCCTTAGCCCCTCCCCAGCCCTGGACTGGCTTGTAAACTGGTCAGCACTGAGTTTGCTGTGTGCAGGGGTATAAAGAAAGAAACACACCCCTGTCCCATATACCCATATTGGCCATTTGCTGTGTAAGTCTATCTTTAGCATCTTCTGCCTGCAAGGGTGGAGCTGGATTCCTCTGAGTAAGGCACGGGGTCTCTCTCGAGGTGAAGGGTAGAGACTTTCAGGTCAATCACCTATAAAGAGATGCTCCTCAGGTAAGAGACTGGAACTCCTAGGAAGAATAATCATCTGAATAGCTATCATGTATTAAGCACTTACTATGTGGCAGGTATTTCAGTTATATTACCTCATTTAATCCTCATACTCACTCTCCGAAGTAGGTAGAGTCATGAGCCACACAACGACGTTTCCTCAGGGGGATGGAGGGACCACATACACGACAGTAGTTCCATAAGATTAGTACCTTATAGCCCAGGTGTGTAGTAGGCTATACCATCTAGGTTTGTGTAAATATACTCTGTGATGTTCACATGATGACAAAATCACCTAACGACACATTTCTCAGACGTATCCCTGTTGTAAGCGATGCATGGCTGTATTAGTATTATTCCTATTTTACATCTGAGAAAACTGAGGCTCAAGATGTTACGTTACTTGCCCAAAGGTCACCCAGCTAGTAAGTGAGTGTGTTTTGTTCGGCCTGCACAGTGTTTTCAAAAATTTTTTAATTCATTGCTAACATATAAAAATCCTCACATTCCATATAAGAATCCAGATTTCTGGCTTCTCTTGAAAAATCCTATCTGGCAACCCTGGGCCTTTAAAGTCCTACCTGAAAATGATCACCTGGATGAGGAATGCCCCTTTTGGATGAGGGATGGGCTCTCCAGGTCACCCCAGTCCCCACCACTCCTTCTGTACCCTCAACATGGGGCCAAGTGTCAGCTGCCATTTAATATTGTTCTTGTACTGTTGTGTTGCTGTTTTTATTAAAAGAATGATAAAGAGGAGAATGAAACATTTTTTGGGCATACATCTGATCTTGCCCTAGTGAATACATTTACTCCCTTGGGTCTGGCCCTGTAGTCATCTGAGCTTATGATCCCTCCACTCCATTCCTCTCCACTACCTCTTTAACTTGGGGAGCAGCAAGGTGGGGCACCAGTTTGGGAGGGCACTAATAGTTGTCTGGAACTATGGGTGGCCTCTGGCCCATAGAGGCAGGCTGGGAGTTAGGAAAGAAGAACGGGGTCCCCAGAGGACCCCAGCAGCAAAACATGACTGAGCCATACCTCCTAGGGCCAATTGTCTACTCTAGCTTCCTGGCCCTTATCTATGAAATGGACATAATGATAATGATAGTACACTAGGTCTTCCCTCCTAGACAACATATTTGATTCTCCAATACCTCTGTCCAAAGGTGATTTCCAGACCAGGGAGGCTAGCTGGGGATCTATTTCTGTATTAGTGGGGTTCCAATGCCCCCTCAGTCACACCCTACAGCCTATCCCCTACCTCAGGAGGGGATTTTTCTCACTTTGTTGTAAGTACCTGTCTTTTGTTGGAGAGTAGGCTAATACAGCTGGAGTGAGATTTGTATCATTGACCCTGCCATCTTCCATTAACAATAACACAGAGCAGCCACGGAAGCCCCCCAGCCCTGTCAGCAGTCTTCCTTCTCCCAACCCCCACCCAGTGTGGTCCTTGTCACCATCTCCTATCCCAATGCAACTTCCCTGCCCCGTTTCCTCTAGACAACCTGAGTTCCTTTGCCAGGAGCAACCTGCCAGTGTGCAAAAACAACCTGAGAGCCATTAACGGGAAAGAGCATCTTTTAGAAATGCCAGATGATTCTAAAGCATTAACAGACAGCTTTGTGATCCTGTCTCAGGAAGAGCTAATGCCTCGTAAGCTGGCACTGGGCCGAGGACTGCTCGGCACAGCAGTCCTCCAACCATGAGAACACATGCCCTAGGATCCAGGATGTGGATCCTGAAGAGCCAGGTGAGATCTGGGGAGCAGTGGGAAAACCCAGGATGTGAACTCCCGTAGAGTTCCAATCCCAATGCCACATATTCGGGCGCACAAGTACGCAGACACACACACATATCCAGAGACAGAGGCGGGACCACACGTTGGCACAAAAACACCACCCACACTCTTGCTATAAGACCCACATGTGATTTGCCAACAAATTGCAAATTAACCTCCTAGTGAACAGATTAATGGTATTCATGGTAATTTACACTGCAAGTTTCATAGCAACAGACTTTGAGCATTCTGGTTGCATAAGAATTCAAGGATTTTCAAGTTCCTGGAGACATTGTAGTAATTAACCTGATAAGCCTATGCAAATTAGCCCCAATTTGACACTGTCATTTTTTAATCCAATATCCAGCGTATTTGCCCAGAAGGTTGCCCGTTGCTGCTCTAGCTCCTTGGCTTGACGTGCTAAGCTGACAGATGCCAGTCTGCATTTGTCTATGCAAATAAAACCCCAGAGCAGAACTCCCCGTCAGGCTCAGAAAGGGACTGGACAGTTACAAATGGGCCACTTGCATGGTGATAAGCATGGAGTCAAGACTTCCAGGAGAAATGGAGAAGGGGCCCCAGGCAATTTGCATAGGACTGACAGAACTATCTTTTTAAGATCCTTTGTTTGAGGACAAAAATTCCTGACTTGCACAAGAGTTTGAGCTTTCTACCTGAAGGTGAGGAAGAAGAAGGCTCCTTGTGGCATGCTGCCAAGTGCCATTGGAGTTTTTTGTCTTTCCAGAAAGATCAGCTTCCTAAAATAAATCTGAATGCTGGGGTTCCCTTTTTCTTCCCTGGGAAAGTGAAGTTTAATTGGTTCTATTTCCCATTTTGAGCAAAAAATCAGAATGTACTCAACTCCCTCATCAAATCAATCAGCCTATGGGCACAGCTTGCATGCTCTCTCCAAGGGTGGAATGCTTCCTATCTGATAATGTTTAGCCTCAGGAGGTGGCCATTCTCCCCCTCTCTCCACACACACACACAGAGCTCCATCTTTGACCTCCTTCTTGTTTGATCTCTTAAACCGCCAGGGCTCACTGAACCCCCTGGTTAATCAGCCCAGTGCTTCCTGCTCCACAGGGCACAGTAATGAGGTGCCATGGAGAAGAGTATCCTTGTCCACTAGCTACTCACTGCTGCTTCCAGCTCAGCTCTCCCTAGGACCTCAGCTGGTTGCTGTTTGTCCTGTAGCCCCACAGATTGTCTTGAAAACAACTTTCTGGAGCCCCCATTTGCGGGTAAGTAGTGAGCTGGGAAATACTGGAAAGAAACTACCCAAGTCACCCAGACCCAACCTGCCGCTAATGAGCTACCATCTGGAACTCAGAATTCTCTGGAATGCAAGACCAGACAGGGTGATGATCAGAACAGCCTCACTACTCTCAAAGAGCTAACACACAGAGGTGACAAAACACTTGAAACTTACACCAGGGACCTTGGGTAATAACTATCTTTATCTGTCTTCCTGAGCAACCTTAACCAAGTCAGGATTTCAGAAGTGTTGGAAGGCCTCTTAAGCAGCTGCTGGCTTCCTCTCTGAATGCGTACATTGAGCCACTATTCCAAGATGACACCTGTGGCCACTCTCCCTTTTGTCTATCTTCCCCTTCTCACCATGCCCATGCCCATATTCACCCAGCTACCAACCCCTCTTTTTTGATTGCCAACAACACTTAGTGTCCACCACACTGGCCCCCCGAACTGTGGGCCCAGGACCCTGGGGGCTGCAGTGTACTGCAAGAGGGTCGCACATCCATACACTTTGAGGCATTGACTGTGGATATGTCAGCCAATAATCCACCATCATAATAATGACGATGAGGATGAGGGTGAGAACAGTTCCCATTTGAGGAGCATTTACTACATGCCAGACACTTTCCATGAACTTGACATGCGATATCTCATTGAATCTACATAACAACCCCGTGAACTTGATACTATGATTAGCCCCGTTTTGCAGAAGAGGACACTGAGGCCAAGGTTCAAGGAACTTGCTCAAGATCACACAGGTAATACAGTGCAATGCTGGAAAGCAAGCCCCGGCTGACAGATGCCAGAGACTAGGCATTTAAGCACTATCCTAAAACATCCCACACATATATGTACCATTATTTTCCAAATGTTAGGCAGACGTCACAATGATTAACAAAATTCATTTAAAAATATCATACATTCACATTAGTTTGGGGTCATTATGTGTTTCTCAGTCAGTGGATACGAAGAGTAAAATTTCTGTCAAGAGGGGTCCAGAATATGGGTCCTTGGCTTTAGCCGGATTGAGAACCATGGCATTTTGTCTGTAGAGTCCTCCCACCCCATGTCCTCTCACCCATGAAGACACTCATTCTCTTATCTGTTCACCTTCTGTTTTATCTCAAAGGACCTGTGTGTCTCTGCTGGTATGACAGGGGTGGGGATCCATGTCTAAAGCTATCTGCATATTCAATCATTCATTAAACACACATTTATTGAGCTCCTACCACCTGCCATACACTGTTCTAGACACTGGGGATACTGCAATGAACAAAATAGATAAAAATTTCTGTCCTCATGGAGCTTGCATTCTAGTGACAATAAAACAACAAACAGAGAAAATTATATGATATTTAGAGAATGATAAGTGCTTTGGAGAAAATGAAGCAAGGAATTGGGGATGAGTGGCTAAATAGTGTGGTCGGGGAAGGTCTCAATGAGAAGGTGACAACTAAGCAAAGACCTGAAGGAAGGGAGGGAGCCAGCCCTGTAGCTATCTCAGGGAAGAGCCTGTCAGGCACAAAGAACAGCACATGCAAAGGCCAGGGGATGGAATGGGCCTGGAGTGACCAAGGACTGTGAAGGAGGCCAGCGTTGCCGCAACAGTTTGTCTGTGAGAATGTACATGAATGGCTGTGTGTGTAGAGGTGGATTCAGGAGTGGAGTCTGTCATTAGACCTCCAAGAGGCCTATGAGGGCCACCTTAACCTTGGTTGGCTTGCAGGGCTAGCTCTAGACAAAACTATGAGGCAAACACTTGTGTCTGTCACTCTTCAACCCCTTTCTAGTCCTTCCTTTTGCCTCCTCCTCCTCCATGTGCGCCCACCCCCACCCCAGAATTTGGGGCCTCTCTAGTGCTCTCTGCCAGCAAATCCAGTCCCCCAGCCTGGGGAATAAAGAGCACAACTTGAGGGTCCCACATATCTGGGCTTCCTCCCGGTTCCGCCTCTTACTAGCTGTGTAACTTTCTTTGGATAAGTCACCTACTTCTCTGAGCCTCAATTTCCTTATTTTTAAAGTGGAGATAATAAGGTATTGGGAGGATTAAATGAGGTAATGCATGTAAAATGCTGAGCCCAGGGCCTGGCACATAGTAAATGCTCGAGAAATGCTAGCTGCTGGTATTCATTCACAGACAGGTATGAACAATAGAGAGCAATCTGTGTGCCTTGGGTCCCCTGAAAGGCCTATGGACTTCTTACAAGGAAAATTCTTGAATACAGCAATTGTGGGTGGTCAGTAGAGAGAAAAAAATGCAAGTAGAATCACTATCATGGAGCGTGTCCTAAATTTTTAACATTACAAATGGGTATTGAGACTTAGAAAGGTTAGGAACCATTGGCATCAATGGTTACCTTTTGCAGGTGGGTTTGCATTTAGCTTTAAAATGGTGGGGCTCTGAACAGTAGCATTGCCAGCATCATTAAGCAGGTGGGAAATTCAAATGTAGCCTTGAATCTTCTGATCCAGCATGAGGAGGTGTTTCCATAGTCTCTTCTCTCTTTACTCTGTTGCTTCTGTTCCGCTGGGAGTGTGGGAGAGGTCAGAATCATGGTTCCAAACCCAGAGTGGGCAACCTCTGGGGTTGGCAGCACCTCCAGCCCAAGGGGCCTAATGGCATATATCTTTTTCACTTTCACACATCTCTAAGTATCATCCTGCTGCTCATGTCACCTCTTCTTCCTGCACTCTGAAAAGACAATCCTGGCCAGCCATAGAGTGGTCCTTGGGAAGGTGCTTGGTGACAACCTCCAAGAAGTCTTTCTGAGAACTTTGCCCATGTCCTAAGTACAGCATGAGCATGTCGGCACCTTACTGTACAGAATGGCTTCATCCTGGCCAAGTTTCCTGCAAGTCAAATTTTCACATATCAAAGCCTACTTAACTTTTAACATAAAATTGGAGATGTGTTTCTCCGAGGAGAAAAAAGTGGGGCCCTGAGACTTAATAAAAATCATGTTTATGAATGCAATGCAGCAACACATTTGAAAATCACAAAAGGGAATGGAAAAAAATGAGAATTTTCTTATAAAATATTAACAATGCCCCCAAATGAGTTGCAAGATCTGAAGACAAAATAGCTAGCGTTATTTTATGTTTGGCACAATAGCTTAAAGGCCTAAAAGAAAAACAACGACAGCTTAACTGAACAGAACACACCAGACTGAAAAGTTGCCCAGCTTCCATAAAATTGCCTTTCTAATGTTCTACAGCAGGGGACCATGCAACATTCTTTACAGACTCGCATCCTGAGCTCTCGTACTCTGGAGAAGCTGCTGGATTTAAGAAAAGAACAGGTTGATCTGGGACAGAGAGCAGACGAAGAAGCAGAGTGGCACTGCTTAAAAATGCCCCAGGAAATGAGTTAATTGGGGGCAGGAGGAGTATGGGAAGACTTTTTGGTAACACAAGATTCAGAAGACTTGAAACTTCTGTAAAGTGAGGTTTTGGGTAATGTATAATGAGCCAGCCTCCCAATTTCAAAATGTTGCTTTGGCTGATGTCTTTCTGTGGAGTCTCTGGACAATGGGAAATTCCTATAAAGGGCTCTCTAGCCCTGGTACTTCCCCAAAGTATGCTGCAGAGAACTCTAGTCCCATGAGAGGTTCCGTAGAGGGGTTCATGGACAAAAAAGTTCGAGAAATGTCAGGTACTCTATATCAGCGCTTCTCAAAATTTAATGTGCATACAAATCACCTGAGGATCCCATTACAACACAGATTCTGACTGGGAAAGTCTGGGGTGGAGGCTGGAGATTTTGCATTTCCAGTAAGCTCCTGAGTGATGCCTACACTGCCAATCCTCAGACCATACTTTGGATGGCAAGGCTCTAAATGTCCTCTTGGAGATTCACGATTCTCATTAGTATGTTAAGGACTCCGCGAAATCCTTTAGTAAAGTTTAGCTTATCTAACCCAGCATTTGTCAAACTCATTTGTACCCAGAAACCTTTTTCTCCCCATGGTATCTATTAATCCCTCACACGCAGGGTACTGTGGAAGCCAATTTGGGAAGTGCTGCTCAAGTTAATACTACTCTACCTGGAGTGACTTCGCATCATCTGAGAAGTATACATTTTTGGGTCATGGATATAGACCTCATCTAGGGCTAGTTAATAGCCCTGAAGAGAAAAAAGTATGCCAAACCTGTGAATTGCTGTTGGTTTTCAGACTCCAAGCTCAACGACAGCAAAATACCATAAAACTATTTACCAACCTGCCATACTCACCACTTTCCAAAGTACTTTACAACCTTAATGTGGCTTGAGCTGAAATGAAAGCAGGGAAAAGTGAAGAGATTTGGAGCAGAGAGGAGCAGGCATTTTTGAAAGAGGCCTGAAATGAGATGATGAGCAAATGACACTGAAAGTAGAGAGGAGGTAACGGACTCAGAGGTTAGTTGGGGCGAGGAGGAAGAAAGAGGCATCAGAAAGAGATGCTACTGGGCAGGGTGTCCTGGGAGAGCAATGAAGAGAGAATATATACCCTAAAAAATCTGACTGTATAGAATGAGGAGGAAGAAAATACGAAAAGGCATCTAATTTACCCGGCCTCTGCCTGTACAGGTTTCAGCTACGTATTTTCCCAAAATTCTGCTGTACAAATTGTTTGGCTAGGATGCCCATTCTGAGCAGATTTCTCATTCTCATGGCATTGACGGCCAGATGGGAAGGGTCTAGGTTGTCAGTTTATGTAGGAGGGCATCTGCTCACATCCATGGTGGCCCTTCACTCCAGCCCCTATCCAGATGCGTCCAAGAGAGCACTTCAATTATCAGAAGCCAGTGGCACACAGTGCTCCCAAACTGGAAAAAAGAGAGAGATGGGCACCCCTGATGTGGGAGGCAGTACAGCATGGGAGTCCCGGGTCTGGAGTCAGATACGGGCCACACCCCAGCTCTGCTACTCATTAGCTGCAAGATCATGAGGTAAATTAGCCTGTCTAACCCTCGGTTTTCTCCTCTCTAAAGTTAAGAATAGGCTCTATCTCATAGGACCTTGGTGAGCAATGCTCAGGGTGATCCCGACCACATGGTTAGGACAATGCCTGACACATAATAGGAATTCAATAACTGCTAACTGCTATTAGTTTATTCTTTTTTATTATTACTAAAAGCATTTAGTGCAGTTGCTTGGCACAAAGAAAGTGCCTGACAAATGATCACTGATATGATGACAGGATGACAATGACCATGACAATGATGACAGCGATGATGTTGTTGTTATTGATGAAGAGGAGCTTGCCTTCCCTCAGCCCTGCTTTGGCGGTTGGCATCAAGAGGTGGAGAGCTTTGAAAGTCTCTGGGTTCAGAGAGTCCCGGGTTTGAATCCTGACTCTGCTACCGAAGTCAGTCAACAGTTTTCCCAGTTGTAAACGGGGACAGTAATTCTATGTAACTCACTGTCTTGAGGATGGAATGAGATGATGCATATGAAGTAGCAAGCCCAGTGTGTGGCACACTGTAAGCACCGATAACTGTTAGCCAGCTGGCTAGTGATCCAGTGTTGGAAACCTTGGGAGAGTTCTAGGAAGCATAGTTTCAGGAGTCAAGGTGCTCTCACACGCACAAAAGGGAAATAATGTGTGCAGGCCCGTATACAGAAGCCTACCTGTTTGCTGAGGAGAATTTCCAAGGCAGAGAAATTCCTGACTCAGAGCTTAAAGCGTTCTGGCTCTTTTTAAAATAGTGCCTTTTAGTTCAAGAAAAGGAGTTCAAAAAAGAGATTACTAAAACCCACTAGACCGCAAGTACCAGGCACACAGGTTTGGGTCACCATCAAATCTAAAACACCTACCCAGTGGCTGACATAGGGTGGTGCCCAGTAAATAGCCACTGAATAAAACATCACATTTCATGTCAAAGTAGTTTTGTAGCAATAGTATCTATACATTTTTTTTAGGTCATGAATCAAGGACATTTTTCTCTGCACTTGGGAAAGTCCTGTCTGTCTGCAAACGGGCCAAATTTGAATATTAGCCATAAGGGTAGACACCCACAAGTACACAAAGACTCCCTCAAGTGGATACACAGACAGTCACTCTCCAAATGCTTTGCCAACTTTGGGCCTCCCCTGCAAGATGTGGGCCCTGCTTCTTTGAGTGGAAATAGCAGAGCATGCGTCTGTGATGGTTCTTGGAGCCAGTGGAGATATAACGATGAGGCCATCCAGGGTCCTTGTGAGAACCACATGGATGTGGGGTGAAATTTCAATCATCTCACCAGCTGGCACCAGAATCCCTCTTAAGGAGAGAACTGGGACCATCTTTAGGAAAAGATTTTGATAAGCTGCTCGCCTTGACAGCATGGGTAGGCAGGAGCCAAGGCAACGGAGGAGAGAGCATAGCGCTGGGTGGTGAAAATGAACAGAACTTTGGGGTTGTGGGGGAGCAGAGGGGAGAGGAGTAGATGGGGGAGAGAGAGGGAAACTGGGGAACATGATGGGAGGCTAGAGCCTGACTGGAAAAATGACCAAGGACCCCTTAGGGCCAGAATTCCTAACTTTACATGTTAAATTGTTTGTGCTGGCTGCAGATTAGAATCACCTGAGGGAGTTTTAAAACCCTGAGATGCCCCTAGGGTCTCCCCTCAGAGATTCGAATATAATTAATCCGGGGTGGGGGCCTGGCATCATGCTTCTAAAAGCTCCCGAAGTGATTCTGAACAAGCAGCCAAGGTTTAGAACCACCGGTCCAGATGGAACTCTTCCAGGAGGACCAGGGGCGTGCAGCCTGGATTGGAGGACGAGGAGAAGGGAGGCCTGCCCAGGGAATGCAGAGGTCTGGGAGGACATGCATCTGGAAGGAATCTTATCTCCATATCTGCAGGGCAGGGGAGACCACGTGGACACCCTGATGACAGGGACAACTGATGCCAGTTGTCTGATTCCCCCCTTGGCTGTCCAGTCCTCCCTCCCTGTCCTAGCAATTGTGACTCCCGACTCAACCAGCCCATTATGCTTCATCTTGTTGCAAACACATCCTCTCTTCCCTTCCCATCAAGCATTATTTGCCCTGGATCCCATTTCTTTGTGAACCTGCTTTTGACAGGTAAAAGCTAATGAATCCAATATATGAAAACTTTTCTCAGACAAAACGAATTGTACATTTTAACAAGGGCCTTCGGAGGACAATGCCTTGACTCATGGCGATAATTTCAGGGATGTTGGCAGAGCACAGAGAATATATTTTGTGGTGGAAGGGACCTGTAGAGGTTCTCAAGGCGCACCATATGGGTAGATGGCTACCCATGAGCTGATTACTGGAGATCCACATCTGAGAAATGTCTGGAAAAGCTGGGCCCCTTCTTCGGGGGTGACTGGCGATGACACCCAGGAAAGGTCCAGGCATACCTCAGCTTCATGGGGCTCTTCTCAGATGCAGCCACCAGCGCCAGCGTATTCCTCCCCACTTCTCCACTGCCCGTTCTAGCTCTTTACCCCTCCAGGGTTTTACACAGCTCTGAATCGAGTAAGCTTCACAGGCCAAGCTCCCCTGTTAAAAGCTCACTCCATCACGGACAAGGTGGGAGTCAGCACTTTAGCAGCAGCTTAGCCGCAGCCAGAGAAGACAAAGGCAGAGAATGGCAAATTGCGGGTGCCAATTCTCTGGTTTTTATAGGCCCAGGCCTGAGGGATGGATCATCCTGTCACACCTCCTGAAGCTAAATGTGACAAATGAGTGCTCTTTAGTGGGAAAAACATTAGGCAGGATGGAACCAAGAAGGAGCCGTTCTCTTTCCCCCGTACCCCTCCCTTCCTCTGCTCGCTCGTGCCCACACACTGGGTAATAGCCTGAGATAAGGCGGGGCTTCAAAGAGCCTCAGGTCCCAGAGGATACCAGTGGGCAGTGGTCACAGCTCCCATTCCCCGGGATAACTTACTCAGAGGCAGGAGCTTGAATTGAGCATACTGCAAACTCGAAATCAGAATGAAACCTGTTAATTTGCTGAACGCTTCCTTGGCAGAACTCAGATTCCTTTCTTATTGAATACAAAACTAGGGTGCTTTTTAAAATCTAGTAAACTAATTAAACCCAGGAAGAAACCTGCATACTTTTTAACATTACTGAACAAAATTTCAACAGCCACTACATCTCAACAGGACGAAAGATTTAATTTGGCCCAGAATCCTTTTCAGAGGCTGGGAGATACTTGTTTGGGAACTCTTTCCTCTGCCTCAGCCTTTCCCCATGCCCCCTTCATCTGCCCCCTCTCCTAAAGAAAACCCCAACTGATAAGTTCCCGAAGCCGGGCCCCTGTAAGGATCTCCCCTCATCCCCCCCCCTGCCCAGTCCTAAACCAGGTTCCTGAAGAAGAAGTGCCTCACCAGCAGAGGAACCCAAGCTCCACGGCACGCGCTCTTCCATTCCAGGGCGCCTTCCCCTCTCCTTCCCCCTCACCAAATCACTTGGTTGGCTTAGCCCACTGGCATGACTAAATAGGAACATTCTTCCAGGGTGTGTGGTTCTTTCCAAGAGAGTTCAAAGAACCAGAAAGCAGACATTTCTGACTGAGAGCAAACTGATCTGGGCTTCCCTCCTCTTCATAATCGTCATATCTTGGCATGACCAGATCTTCCCAATTAGCTAACCATATCCTTTGGGATTTGCACCCACCTCTGGGGAGTGGACTGAGCTATGAGAAGTGAGAGGTGGAGGGTGGTGGGGAAGCAGGCACTGGGAAAACCTGCAGCTTCTATTCCCTGAGAGGCAGCAGAGGGACTATCGCTGGACTCTACAAAGCTTGGCTCCCTGTCCGGTATCCATTCGGAGCTGGACTTGCCCTGGTCTATGTATTCCCTAAAGGACCCCGGCTTGCTGGGCCTCTCTGTACCCCTGGATGGGCACCCCAGCCTTCTGCCCTGGCCCCCCTCCTAGCCCTAAGTCTCAGTCCCCAGACTGCCTCTCTCCCCCTGCTCCTCCTGGCCAGGACCCATACCCAGCTCCCCTCCCCCCACCCCAGGGGAGCCAGCGGGAGCCAGCGATGACGCAGCTTGTCAGGGCAGGAGATTGATGGCAGGCCCTCTGCTTTGTTTCCCCGCCTTTCTTCCACTGTCTGGCTCCTTCCAGCTCTGGGATTTGGAGAGGAGGGAGGAGGTGGAGAGGGAGCTGTTTCATTCACATTCTTCTTGATTCAAGGGCTTTTGCTAGTCCTTACTTGAAGGGGCTCAGCTTAGAAGACACTGGCCTGCCAGTCCGAGTGGAGGGTTTAGGGGACCTGACTCCCTCCCTGGCCCCTCCCCGCTGGCTGGCCCAGTGCGGGTCCTGTCCTGAGGCCCCTTTCTTCCTTAGCAGCGCTCTGTTGGGCCGTTTGCTTCAGGCCGATCTGGCACCATAATCTGCTGGCCTCTGGGAGGGCCCAGTGAGCTCACTTGGAAGCCTTGGGTCTGTGCCATCAGGAAGTGGGGGAGGGACGCTTTAAGCAGAGCCAGAAGAAGCTACTTGATCTTAAGGACCAACCCACCCCCCTCCCCCTCACACCATGCAGGTTTCTACCTGTTCCTGGCCCTGCCACAGCCCCTCCCCTGCAGCTCAGGGAGGGCAGGGTGGGTGTCTCGTGGGGTCTTGACATAGCACTACGTGGACATGACAAAGCTCTCCAGCCAAGAGCCCCTGGCTGCTGTCGTCCTCCCTGCCCACCCTGCCTGTAAGTTCCTTTGCAGTGAAAAGCACCAATAGGAGGCCTCCATCCAGAGAGGCAGGAGGAAGAGAAAGCAAGCCTCAGGTGAGCTCACCCCCACCCTGTCCCCACATCAGGACCCCACAGGCCTAAGGGATGTGTTCCGGCTGTGACAGCTGACTAGAGAGGGGCAGCTGGGAGGGCAGGGCACAGAAAACAGGGGACACAGCAGTCAAGAGTCACGATTCAGACAAACAGTTGGCACCAGACTTACCAGGAAGGGAACGGGCATCCAAATGTGGCAGCTGAGCCAAACAGGTAAGCAGAGCACAGGGGCAGAAAATGCAGGGCTGAGAGAAATCCGCAGTCTTCATGAGGTGGGCCCCAGGCCCCAAGAGAGCTGCCTCACTGGATTTCCTGCCCTTGTGCACAGAAGATGGCTGGCAAGAACAGAAAGCCTGGGACCGAGGGGTACACAAGGAGGGAGACAGCCTTAGCAGGGAACTTAGAAACCTAGTTATGGGTTACCATGGATCATGGGTGCCCATGGTTGATGGCAGCTGGAGCCACAAGTAGTCTATTCAGTGCTTTTATGTAAAAATCTGAGAAAAGCTACCCCCTCTGGGTGAACACAGCCTCATGAACAGTATGGCTTTGTCAGATGAAAAATGCACCCCTTCGTCTAGGTGGACTCAGCCCTGCCCAGGGCACATGATTTGGGGAGCAGAGCACAGAATGGATTTCCGCCCCTACTTACCTCCTTAGCCAAGCACCTTTGTGCAGTTCACAACCTGTACAACTGTAGGAAATAGCCCTGACTACAGCAAATATCTCCCCTTCTCCTCCATGTTGAGGCTCAGGGAGACTGAGCTCATGAAAGCCTTGCCTGCATCCAGTCCTCAGTGGTTTAGAAGCAAGGAAAAGGCTTGGTCTCTGGATGGGGACAACGGTGACCCCAGCTGGGTCACCAGAGCAGTGGGAAGCTACGTTGTGAGGTCAAGATGGAGATACCTTTTCCTTTTTGAGGGAGTTATTTTCCAGGTCCTTCTGCCCATCAAGAACTTTACAGCTTTTGTTTTTACTGTGTTTTATTCTATGATGAAAGTAATACTTGTCTTTTTTTTTTCTTTTTGATGAGCAAGATTGTCGTTGAACTAACATGCTAACATCTGTGCCAATCTTCCTCTATTTTGTATGTGGAATGCCGCCACAGCATGGCTTGACGAGTGGTGCTAGGTCCACGCCTGGGATCTGAACCCCGAGCCACTGAAGTGGAGCGTGCAAACTTAACCACTACGCCACCGGGCCAGCCCTGAAATACTGGTGTCTTTTGCATCCCCCAACCTCTCCCTTGAACTCCCCTCTCCAAGAGTCCCCACTTAACCCCCCACATAACTGCTCTGCCCAATAGTGTTGGTACTCCTAGGCAAGCACGCTCTTTGGGGATGCTGTTTCCTCATGCTCCGCTCTAAAGTGGAAACTAGGCTACATTATTATGACAGTGATGCTCAGTTTCCCTAGCTATAGGTTGGGGAACGATCAAGGTCCCTTCTTGTTCTGAGGTTCTGTGTCTCTGAAAAGCCTGTCATAGTCCTGCCCCAAGGTTTGCTCCCTGACTCAGCCTCTCTAGCAACCCAACAGATGATTATGTGGCCCTGGAACTGGGGTGGGAAAAATCTGGGCCCCAGGTCAGAGGCTATTGACCCCTATGCTCAGAGTTGAAGGTAAGAGGAGTAGGGCCAGGTGCAGCACAGATCAAGAGCCTGGGACTGAGACCAAGGGACATGGCCAAGTCTGTAGTCAGCCAGCGGCTACCTACTAACAAGCACTTCACTGACATTATCTTCATTTCAGAGTGGCCTTTCCGGTAAGCCTCTGCTGACAAAGGAGAGGTAGGGGGGAGTGAGCTGGAGACAGAGCGAGGACCTACTGGAGCTTGGCCTGACTCCAGAGCGTGGCCACCTTGCTGGGTAAAACAGGGAGGGAGGAGGGGCAAGCCTTTTTCCAAGACTGAGTTTCTGTCAGTGCCACCTTGCAAAGATGTTTGAGAGAAAAAGAACTCTCAGCTCATGCAGTTTTCGTTTACCAGCAGGACGTGTGTTATGATTTATAAAAGAGGACTGGATTAGGATTCAGGGGCTCCACCTGGACTAATTAGCTGGATGGTCTTGGGTAAGTCCCTTCCCCTTGCCGAGTCTCAGTTTCCTTATCTGTAAAATTAGGAAGGAAAGTGAGCTAGTAAATAATCTCTAACATTCTATCCTACCCTCGTCTGTCCAATCTCCCACCTGCATTCATTTCTTATGATGACACTGCATCAGGCCTTGCTCACAGCCTGATTTCTTTTAGCCTGAGACTCCATTATTTTGGAACATGGCTATCCAACATGACTTGGGGACAGGAGATCTAATCTTCAAAAGGCTGAAGTTTCAGGGACTCAGGAGATGAAGCGAGAGCTCACCAGGGATTCATTCTGGCCGGCTCTTTTCCAGACCAGCTCGCTCCCCTCCCATTAGGCCCCACTGCTTGCTCAGGCACACTCTCTCTCTCTCTTTCTCTTTGTCACTCTTGCTCTCGCTCTCCCTGGCTTGCTCCACTCTCTTGGTGGCATTTATCCTTTATGGTGATGAATGTAGACACCAGGCAAATGCTGGCCAAAGGAAAATGTAAATTAAGTCCTTGTCCCTTTCCCTTGTGCGCTGGGAGGGTCAGTCAGAAGCCCTTCTGTCTGCTGAGGAGGGATGAGAAGCCCTTCTGTCTGCTGAGGAGGGATGAGGCCCTGGAAGAGCTGAAGCTGAGCAGGTCTAGCAGAGCAGCAGTAGCGACAAAGTGATCCCCACAAATTACAGTTCGTCACATGGTTGGGGGGGGCAATCCCACCCTAATGGTTTTGAGTTCTGCACTGACCATAAGACCCTGCCAGCGGTGAGATGGATGGCACCTTCCTACTCTATGCAAGAACATCCGGAGGGCCCCAGCACTGGGCCAGAGCTTCCCTTTCCTCTCACCAGCAAAGGCTCAAATGGCCAACGGCACACACGTAGGTAGGGCTGGGCGACTGAATCACAGTCAATCACTTCCTTTTCACTTCTCCTCTCACCAAACCTTGGACCACCAAGCTGTTATGGGTCACCTTTCAGCAATTCCTTCTGAGGAAGGAATCTATCTAGAGGATGTGCAGTTTAATGAGATTTCAAGAGTGGAGCTGAGTGGCACAAAGCCAACTAAAATGAAGTTCATGTAGTTTCAGCAACTTATATTTCTCTGCTTTATTCACTCATGAAGGAATCACAAGCATCGCCATGGCCCAGAGGAGGTGTGAAGCAGAAACCAGACAGTCAGCCTCTGAGCAACTCAGAGCCCTTGAGATACCCCTAACTAGGAGCTGTGTTGTGCTGCAACTTAAGGACCCTCCATGTAACAACTTTCCTACCACCCACCCAAGGTAACATCCAGAGTAGACAACTGGCTCAACTCTGCCATTTTACCTGTCAACTGACCAACAACAGCCAACTGCACAGCAAACCATCCGTTGCCTCCTCTCCATCACATGTCCCAATTTTCCACATGCCCGTGGGGACCATGTACAATCTTCAGCTGATTCAGACAGCCATGTGTCCATTTCTGCATAAGCCTGCTCACATTAAGGGTTTCTTTTATTCCCTATGTTCTATTATGAATATTTTCAAATATACAGAGCCCCTAAAGTAGCCTTAAGAACACTACAATAATTGCCTTTTTTTTTTAAAGATTGGCACCTGAGCTAACATCTGTTGCCAATCTTTTTTCTTTTTTTCCTTTTTCTCCCCAAACCCCCCCAGTACATAGTTGTATATTTTAGTTGTGGGTCCTTCTAGTTGCAGCATGTGGGATGCTGCCTCAGCGTGGCCTGATGAGTGGTGCCATGTCCACGCCCAGGATCCAAACTAGTGAAACCCTGGGCTGCCGCAGCAGAGCGTGCAAACTTAACCACTGGGCCACGGGGCTGACCCCCCAAGAATCACCTTTATATTCATCACTTAGACTCAACATTTATTAATATTTTTGCCATTTTTGCTTTATCTATCTCTGTGTATATATTTACATACATTTTTATTGTGGTAAAATATCACAACATAAAAGTTACCATTTTAACCATTTTTAAGTATACAGTTCAGTGGCATTAAGTACATTCACACTGTTGTGCAACCATCACCACCATTCATCTTCATAACTTTTTCATCACCCCAAACAGAAGCTCTGTACCCATTAAAGAACAGCTCTATCCTCCCCAGCCTCTATTTCTATCTTTTTAAATACTGTATCAGTTTAAACTTTCAAATATCAGGACACTTCACCCCTAAATACTTCCTCATTCATCTAAAATTGAGAATATTCCCACATAACCACAATGCCATTCTCACACCAAAGATAATTAAGAACAATCTACCATCCAGTTGTCAGAGTCTTCTTAAATAAACAAAGGTTTCTACATGTAAAATAAGGGGAATGAGTCACATCTAGTTGTTTCATAAATTATGAAATGCTATATAAATGTGAGGCATTAATAACCTTATTAGATGATCTAGAACATTTGTTTCAGCTCTAAAATTCAATTAACGGTTATGATTTTCCAAAGAGTTCTGCCTCCAGATCAGTTGACATGCCAGAGGCCACTCTCAACCCTTCCCTGCTCCCCAAGGCAGGGAGACACTCCTATGAGTGGAAGCACCAGCCTTCATTCCAGCCCAGCCTTTTCTACCCTCAGACTTGAGCAGCAACTAAGAAACATATCAAACAAGTCCATACAAATCCCACGACTGACTCCACAGAGGAGTAAAAAGCAGGTTCTTGAGACTCGTAACATGAAAGGAGTCTTACGTACCTGGCCACAGCCAAGGGGGCCTTCATCAGCGTGCGGAGGACTGCAGCAGTCAACGTGGCCATTGGCACGGGGAGCCACAGGTGCCAAAGAAAGTGGGGTGTCAAGGGGTCTCACTGCCCACCTCCAGCACTGCCCTAACCACCCCCCTCCCGCCCCGCCAGGCTCTCGGTTCTGTAAGCTCAGCTCGGAGCACAAAGCCCTGGAACCTCTGAGCCCCTGAGTGTCCGTATTTGTCTTTGCCTCCAGGTATCTGCACACAGTCACCAATCACTTGAGTTCTCGGCTACTTCTTCCCCAGCCATCTTCACAATCAATTTCTGTATGATTGCGTGGCTTGGCTTTGCAGTCTAGCACAGCCAGGCACTGAGTCAAACATTTTCTTTTTTTTAAAATTTTATTTATACTGTCTTGTTTCAGAAAAGATTTAAAACGAGGAGACAAACATTTAGTAAACACCCTGGACCAGATGCTTGAAACTGTGCTAGGTGTTGTGGGAAATGCAAGAGAGAACATGTTTTTCTTTTTGTTTTCTTACTCTCAGTTGAGTTTACTATTCACTTGGGGAGACAAGACTTTCTTAGGAGGGAACTAAACTACGACAGCACTGACATGGGAACTGGAAGCCTGGACACCTGGGTTCTGACTCGCAGCTCAGCCACTAGCCAGCTGTGTGATTTTGGAAAAGTCACCTCACCTCTCTGGGCTTCAGTTTCCTTACTGGTAAAATGAAGGGGCTGTGTATCTATGTCTGTATGAGCATAGAGACAGAGCGGAGAGGCTGGTAATACCCATTTTCTGAAGGGATGGGATCAGAGGGGCTTGAGAGGGAGATAAATTTTTCTTCAAGCCTCTCTGTATTTTTTGACTTGTTATAATGAGCATGTACTACTTTTGTGGTTAAATAAATACCGCATTTACAAGTGGGGATGGATGGAACTAGCTAAATTCTGGGTTATCTCTCACCACGGTTTGTGATTCTCTCTGGTTCACACAATACTGAGCCTTTGGAGTTTGGAGAAGAGAAAGCTCGCTGAGGGCTCTGATAGTCAGGGAAGGCTTCCCAGAGGAGGTGAGAGCCCAGGTGGGCCTTGAAGGACTGGTACGCTTTGGATTGGTAGAGACAAGGATAGGACATCTCTGGCATGAGGTGGTGATGGGCAATAAACTGGCTGAGGCCATAATAGGGAGTGGAGGGCAAAGAGAATAACTCTTGCCCAAGGCCTAGATGCATCCTAGGTTGGGGAGTGTCCTGGGCTGAGGAGGAAGCCTAAGAGCAGGAACAGCTCAGCTTAGTCCCTCCCCAGGGGGCAGCCCCCAGGTCTACTTGCCTTTGAAGCAGCTGCAGAATCTGAGCAGCAGAAAATCTAGAGGCCCCAGCCTGGTGCTCTTGGATCACAGAGTAAGCATAACACTTGGGTATTAGCTAATCAATCTCGTAAATTCATCTCCCTTTTACTGGGATCTGTCAGGAAGCTGATTAAATGCTGTGCGAGTGGGATTTGGCTCAGATGCTAGCCGGGAGCTTGGGGCTGAAGTTTTTCAATGTTCAGCTCATGCATAAAATTCATAGTTTATCATTACCCAGACTTGCTTCTCTAGAACTATCCAGATGGGAATATTTCTATATGACAGTCCTATCCTGGGTGAGCCGGTTGCCTGGCCTCTCTCCTCACAGTTCTCTCTGCAGTAGGGGCTGCACCCGCCCCCACTCCCCCCCCGCCACCACCCCAACAAGCTCAGCTCTGTCTGCAGAATCACAGAGCCAGGATGCCAACAGCCCTGGGGCACAGAGCTGGCTCTTCCTCTTTCCTGGGGTCCCAAAGAAATTCGCTGGGGCAAGGCCACCACCCTATACCTCCAGTATCCTCGGGCAAAACTGGGAAGTAGCCTGGATATCTTTAAGGAAAGACGAGCATGCCACCTCTTTCCCCAGTCCTTGCTAGATCCCCTCTGGCTGTCCTTCTAGCAGGAGTGCCCCACTCATCCCTGCTCTCCTCTCTCAAGTTCCCCCAAGTCACCTAGGCCTGGACTCCTACCCTGGAGGCCAATCCCTCCTCTATCCCAAACCCTCACTCTACCAGGTGAAGTAATCTCAGCTAATGGGCAGATGGGAAAGAGCCCAGGGGGACGACTGAGCCCAGACCACAAACTTCTTTAGCTTTTGCCTGTCTGCCGCCCTCTCCCCCATCCACTCCTAAAAGAGAGTGCTTAGACTTGCCTCTGGCATACTGCCTGATTTAGGAGCCTCTGACCTTCGTTTCCTCATCTATAAGGTCTCTTCCAGCACTGATATTCCCCTTGCTATGATGATGCATACAACTCCAGCAGCCACAATGGAATTGGAAACCCTGTGTTCATTCGTGCCGTCTTCCCCAGTTTCTAGGTAGCTCCCAAAGGATAATTATACCAGGACCAGCAGCTATCATGTAATAAGCAACCACTGAATGCCAGGCCCTGTGCTAGTCCCGAGGCCTCAAAGCAGGGATCCTGTCTGGACCTCCAGCCTTGCCCAGGCGTGAAGCGACGAACACATCCACACTGGCACCACTGTTGACCATGACTAAGCATCGGTGAGTTGCTTGCAACTAAATTGGGAGCTAAGAGATCTGAACAGTTTGGGGCGGACACAATGTGTCCTTAGGGGTTAACATTCTGGTGAGGAAATGGGACAAATGGTGAAAATTCCATCAACAAAAGTCCAATCTTCCAATCCATCAATTGATCATATACATTTTTTCTTCACTCAGCTGTTTGGAAAAAGAAACACAGGATAATGAAATAAGCCTGCATGAGGGAATAATTTAAGTGAGTAATTTTTAGCAGGCAGTCTGAGTTCAGTACACATTTTCCCCTATACTTTCTCCATCCTATCAAAAAACACCACTCCATTTTACAGACAAGGAAATTGAGGCTCAAAAAGGATAAGCCACTGCCCAAAGTCACACTGCTAATATGTGGCTGCCCTGGAAGTAGAATCCACGCCTTCTGACTTCTAGAATTCAGTGTTCTGACAGCTATAGCATACCATTTTCCTGTGATCCTAAACATTGGAGCTGATATTTAGAAAGCAAGGTCATTAGTCATCAAACACCGAATCCATTTCACTGGGCCTTCCATTCTAAGGCGAGAGAGCGGCTTCAGACTTTAGAGAGAATTTCAACAATGAAATGAAATGAAAACCCTCGATCCGCCAGAAAATTGCGTTATTATCTGCCCATTCCCAAATATTCTGGTCAACAGAGGTTTTGCTCCATCTATGGATAATTCTCTTTTAGGCATCTGGAAACAATGGCTGAGCTGACATTTCATTGGCTCAGAGATTCTTCTCAAACCAATGATTGCTTCCCCCTTTGGATGTTGTTGAGGAAATAGCAGCTCAGGCTAAGGTTGGGGCAGAGGAAAAAGAAACCACAGAAAACAAAAACACGATCCCAGCTGGGGCCCCTCTTTCAGAGAGCAGAGTAGACACTTGAAGGGAGCTCGGGGAGGCAGGAGAGCTGGGATTAAACGACCTTCACAGGCCAAGGGAAGACCCCCTGCCACCTGGACAGCAGACAGAGCATAATCCCTCTCACACACACCATGTGTAGTTATCCCTGGGTGTGCAACGTGTCTGTACCAGGAGAGAATGTTCCTCTTTGGGAACGCACACACAGATATACATACATACATACATATATATATATATTCAGACACATTTGGTGTCCTTACTCTAAATTCAGAGCTAGTCCTGCTGTTGGTGGAGGTGGGCCTGATAGTTCTCTAAAATAAGATTCTGGAATATACAACCATTCTCTTTTGGAAGTCTCCCATCCTAGGCCTTCATTTAGTCAACTTGTCCTCCTCAGGCTGCTGAGCAGAAAGCTTCCATCAGCACCCCTGCCCTCCTACCCCCTTAAGGGCGGTTTAACCGGATGCAGCCTTCCTCGACCCTACTTCCTGCTCTTTGATTTTCTTCAATCTCATTTTCTCTGGCACACAGTAGGCACTTTATAAATGTTGCTCATCAGTGGCAGCAGTGCCAAGGGGTGGCTGGGGGATGAATCACCCTTCCCCATGAATCTCTAACAAGTACCTGCCCCCCCGCAAGCTACCCCCAAGAAATATGCCACCCAAGTATAAACTACGTGCAAAGGCAGGTTCTAGACAAGTCTCCTAGACCCTCTACCAGTGAGATTGTTGCCCCAACGTTCTTCCTGTATGACAATTCTGGAGGCCACTCTTTCAGTATTTCTCTGCATTCTGCAATCTGACTTTGCCCTCCTTAGCATTCCTCCATTCATTCCTGTCTCTCAAACTCCTCTCTTCCTTAATTTCCTCTTCCCTTTCCCTTAGCCTTTCTCTCAATCCTCGTGCTTTTTCTTCTTTATCCTCTTTTGACCTCTCAGATCTGCATATTATTTACCTCACTTCCCTCTCTCCAACCAAGCCTCAATCCTGGAATCTTCTCCATTCTTAATTCCTTGCCTCAAGCTCCAAGGGTTTCAAGCTCTTCCTTCTCTACAGCTATTGTAGATAAAGGAGAGGGTGAGTCTGCCCTAAACTGTGAGGCCAGGGCAAGTCGTGGCCAGCCCAGGTCCCCGCCCCCCGCTGCAGGGACTGAGCTTTCCCTTGGTGACAAGGAGAGGGTGTCTGCCTCTCTGGGAGGATGCCTGTGCTCTCGGAGCTCAGCATTTTAAACAGGTCCTCAAACACTCACACCTGCACTCGCTTCCCTGTTTCTGGATCTCAGAAATGTGTTTGAAAGGAAATTAGTCATTTGGTAGAAAAGTGTGTGTGCTGGGGGTGAGGGTGGGAGAGTGTCATTACACAAATTAGAACCTCCACTCCTGGCTCAGCCATGTGGAGATGGAGTAGAAATTGCACTGCAAATTCAAGTTTGTAGGGCTCCAAAAGGTTATATGATCTGAACCCAATCCTTTCTACCTTTGTAGCCAACCTCTAGCCCCACTGTCTACCCCCATCACATCCTGAAATCATGCTCAGGGCCAATTACCGATGGGCAGGATAGAAAATGGACAGATTTGGTGCTATGACAGATCTGGGTTACAGTCACAACTCTGCCACTTACTATTAGCTGTGCGACCCTCAGCAAGTCCCTTCACCTCTCTGAGCCTCTCTTCTTACATAAACCGGAGATGTTAGAGTGCCTAACCCATGTAAATCCACATAAAGCCCTCAGCAAAAGATACTTAACACTCAGAGAGGTTTTCTGATTGGTTTGGAAAGCAGGGTCCTGTGCTGGAAGAGACCTGCCTCATTTGGGCTGGCTGCCCTGAGTCAGTGCATGGTTTATAAGTAATAGCAGCTACCGTTTATTGGTGCTTTACCTACAGGAGCTCACGATTCCTCACAACAACCCTGCAAGCTAGGGACTATTTATCTCCATTTTGCAGAGGAGGAAATGGAGGCGCTGAAAAATGAAGCAAAACTGCCCTAGGTCACAAGATCAGCAAGTGGTAGAGCCAGGATGGGAACACAGGAGTGATAAAAGGAAGGAGGCAGCGCCAGCAGGCAGTTGCTAGCCCACAGCACTGTTTTGCCCAGGGCTGGCTGTACCCCCATACCCAAGGCCTCAGACCCACAGTTCCCACAGCCCTTCTTTCCTGTTAGCCAAGCTCACCACCCTGCAGACGGCAGCTCGAAGCTGACACGGCGGCAGTGGCCTGTGGGAGGCAGCCAAGGGCTAGCTCAGCAGAAATGACAAACCCTCCTGCTTCAGCCCCTTGTGTGAAGCTAAAATTAACAACTTTCCCAACTGCAAACAAATGCAGTTGCTGAACCTGCATTCCCCTCTCTTGCTTCTGCCGCCACTGGACTTCCTGGGCCTCATCCCAGCTCCTTCCTCTCTCCCTGGCCACACCCATGGAGCTGGGCCTTGAGGGCAAGGGCAAGGGAGGCTGAACCCTCAGCACAAACTTGGGCCTGGATCAGATGATGTTCCCAGGACATTTGGCAACTTCAGATTTAGGTCAAACACCTCCCAGCTACCATCCACCCTACCTTTTGGTTCTTCTCTTTGCCCTTTTGGTATCCAATATCTTTGGCTACCACTAAGTCCAGTACCTATTTATGCTGACCCCCAGTTAGCCAGCGTATTCCAAGTTTCCACTTCACTAGGGCCTTTTTTAGCACCTACCACCAATCCTTATCCATCTGTGGTAGGCAGCCTCTAAAAGGGCCCCAATAATCTCCATCTCTTGATATCTCCTGAGCTTGGGCTGGACCGACTGGCTGACTTCTAACGAACAGAATATGACAGAGGTGATGGGCTATAACTTCCAAGATAAGGTTATAAAAAGACTGCAGCTTCTGCCTTGGATTACCTGCTATTGGTCGCACGTTCTCTCTCTCTCTGATCAATCATACTGAAGGAAGCAAGCTGCCATGTTGTGAGCAGCCTAACGGAGAGGCCCACATGGCATGGCAAGCAACTAAAACTCTTGAAGCCTGCCAACAACCATATAAGTGAGTTTGGAGGCAGAGCCTTCAGCCCTGGTTGAGTCTTCAGATACTACAGTCCTGACCCACAGCTTGACCACAACCTCATGAGTAGTCTTGATCCAGAACCACCCAGCCAAGATGCACCCAGGCTCCTGACCTACAGAAACTGTAAGATGATGAATGTTTGTTTTAAATGGCTACATTTTGGGATCATGTGTTACACAGCAAAGATAGCTAATATACCATCCTGTGTCCCATTTCCTCAAAATTCTGCTTTATTCCAGGTGACAATGGCCAATGACCAAATGTTCAAAATTTTTTAACAGCCGGATAAGAGGATGCCTTAATTCAGTTAAAAATGCTTAAGTCTCCAGATTGCCACTAAAGAATAGTAGGGATTTTAGATGCTGGTAGGATAATGGAAAAGATTATTGGGGCAGAGAGTCCACAGTTCCTTTGTATACCTTGGGTCCTCAGCCCAGGCAATGATCATAGCTTCTTAGAATCCCCAGCTGATCAAATTGTAACCAAAATAACTCAAGGTTTATGGCAGTAACCAGACTGGACCCCCTCATACTAGTTTCCTCCTTGGATAATGGTAGCTAAAGTTCATCAAGTACTAACTCAATATCAGGCACTGTTCTAAACACTTTACAATGATTAACTCATTTAATCCTCACAATAACCCCATTCTACAGAGCAGGAAACTGAGGCACAGAGAAGTTAAGGAACTTGTCCAAGTTCAGAGTCAGTGAGTGGCAGAGCTAAGATTTGAGCCTATGGTCCTAACCATGTTCCTCTAGGGAAGCCCACATGTACTTGGCAGAAGGAGGGATTCGGGTTACCAAAAGTCAGGATCTTTCCTTTCTTTCCTTCTGTCTTCCTTTAATTTCCTTGCTCAAAAACTGACAGCAGCTTCCCACTGCCTACTGGGTCAAGTCCAAAGTCCTCTTCACGACCCTTACCATAATTTGGCCCCAGCCTACATATCTTTCTCTATTCTCCACCATGTAACTTCTACTTCTAGCTACAATAATCCCCTGATTCTCTGCCCCACAAAAGCTATCTTCCTGATTTTGTCCTACCTGGAAAGTCTCAATGTTTCTAGTTGAAAACTACTAGGTGTGACATAGGAAGGGTTTTATAGTCAGATCATCTGGACAAATCTTGAAGACCCTCCTCTCACAGTGGTCTTCTCAGATTCCAAGGAGCAGACTATGAACCCTCTACCTGAGTGGAAGTGCCTCTCTCAGCTTTGCCAGAGCGAGCCCAATGCCGCCAAGGTGGTGGTCAAAGTGCTGTGCCACTCACTTTACCCAGTCGAACCCTATCTCCTCCTGAAAGCCTCCCCGACTTCCTTCTGCCCGTGTAATTCCTCTGTCTGAGGCACACAGTGTGGACTGTCCTCAGGCCACTCAATTCTCAGCTCAGCTGTCACCTCTGCATAGAAGCCTTTCCCGACTGCCCCAGCTGAGGTAACCCTCTGGCTACTCTCCATCCCAGCCCTGCGTTTCTTTCCTTTCTGGCACTTACCAATACAAGTAGTGATGATTTACTTGTTTGCTTTTTAAATGTGTTCCCATTGAAACATGTGCTCCACGAGAGCCAAGATTCTGTCTGTCCTGTTCACCACTGTGTCCCCGGGGCCTATAACAGGGCTGGGCACATAAGAGCTACTCATTGAACATTTGTTGGTTGAATGAAAGAGATGTTTCCCCTGCAAGTTCTTCTGTGCACTTTTCCCTAGCTAGAAAACAAGTGTCCTAACAGCAAGGCCCCTGTCATAGTCTTCAGCTTTCCACAGCATCGAGCATAACACCGGATACAAGTAAATCCTGAGACCATACTTGTGGAGTAAAATTGTTGGGATGTGTCACCCACACCTCAGTTTTTTCATCCATTTAACCACACTACCCAGCCTTACTGGGCTGTAGGGGATGGGGAGATGCAGAGTGATCATGGGCTTTTTTACTGCACAATGTTTTTGTCTTGAACTTTCCAAAGGGGTGATCTGGGGGGGGCCAAGGTGGGGGTAGGGAGTTTGGCAGGTTTTCTGCAGTTTCTGGGTAGTGGAGAGAATCTTTGCAAGGGAGAATGTACAGTGAAGTCAAAAGGAAAGATGGAAGGGGCTAAGCTGACAGGCAAAAACTGAAGCCCACACATGTCGGAGAAAAGGAAATCTTGGTCCTGGAGTGGGAGGGGGCATTTGGTATCCAAACTGCAAGGGGGTAAGGACATTCTGAGGCTGCAAAGCCAATTCTGGGGGTCTCTGTGTGAGTAAAAACATGGACTATTACTGCAGGTCTCCAGTGATCTGGTGTGAGAGAGGAGAAGAGAGGAAGAGAGAGAGAGACAGAGACAGAGAAAGAGAGAGAGAAAGCCTGGGGTCTGCATATCTAAAAATAGAATCTAGTGAGAGCAGAAAAGCCCATTTCCTAACCTTAACACAGCAGAATAAACTGCCTAGAGAGGAGGTTGAGTCACCCGCATCAGAGGCATTCAAACTAGGCGAGATCAGAGATCAGATCCGAGGCGGGTTATCAGTACCAGCAAACCCTTCCCAGCTGTGGGCAGTGGGGGAGGTGGCGGGGGTTCAAATGGATCTACTGAGAGCCCCTTTGCAGGGTCAGTCCTCAGAGGCAACCCGCGTGTGCATGCTCTCACACACACAGTCACACTCTTGCACCCTGCATGGAGGAAAATGACCCTGCTCCATCTCATGTTTCACTGATGATGAAAGGGCTATCATACTACAGAGATTTTAGCCCTTCTCCCTACTGACAAGTCACTTTGATCCTGATGTGCCCCTGCCAAGGTCCAGGTGTCCCCTAGGCCACCTCAGTCAGGAATGATTCAGTAACCTTGCAGATTTACCCTCACACACAGGCGTGGACATATATATATACATGTAGTCTGTGGAGCTTCTCTACACATGTTCTCTCTCTCCATCTCAACCTCAATCTCTCTCTCCAACCTGAGCCACTTTCAACAGATATCAGCTGGACTCCTTCACCCTAATGTCCCTCTGGTTCCCAGAGGGCATCCCTCCCCTTGCTGACCCTCAATTCCTCCTACATTCTCTTGGAAAAAGGTAGGAGTTTTCTCTGCCCCCAGAAGTATCTTTGGTACCTCTCCAAGGCCCAGTGATGGCTACAGAAGTGCCTATTCCTGCTCCGAGGGTGCAGGGAAAATACAGACTTGCCCCAGGTCTTGCAGAGAGGCCATGTTCTTTTCCTTGCCTTCTCTGACCCCATCCTCTCATTCTTCCCTTTGGCAGCAGCAAACTCAAAAGCCTCCTCAGTCCAAATGAAGGGAAGTGGAAGGAACAAGACCCAAATGAAATGGATCAACTGGTAGACTGACAAATTGAAGCTGCGCCAGAGGCCCAGGGAGGGAATGGAGAGCAGCAGGCAGGGAATGAAAGTGGAAAGGCCCCAGCTGAGAAGCCAATGACCACAAATGGCCCTGCAGGGTCCTGGCCTGGCCAAAGCCGCTCTGTTCTGCTCACCGTTGGCTCATAGCCGAGAGCATGGCCTCTACTGGCTGGCCAATGGCAAAACTGCGAGGTGAGGGGAGCTGGTCTCCAACATCCCCCATCTTGGTTTCTTTCCCATTTTGTGCTCCCCTCTCCCAGACTCCCAGTGTTTTCTCCCTGTCCCAAGAGTCTTGTACAGCCTCCCCACAACAAAATTCACACATCCCTGTCCCATTTCTGCAGAACTTTGAGTACGTCAAGTCATTTGTGCACCCCGGTGTGAAATGGTGGGTTATGGCTGAAAGCTGAATTCTCCAAAGCCGTTGTGTGGATGTTAATAGATTGTAATTGAGGGGAAAAAGAGAAGAATGGTGATCTGTGGTCAAATCGATACTGGAAACCTTAAACAATGTTAGTAGGTTTCTCTACTGCGGGACTTCTCAGAGCCTTTAATATGCTAATGTGCATTGTGAAGATCTAAGAGGGGGTTATAGCATTTCTCAAACTTACTTGGTCATAGAATCTTTTTTTGTTTCTTTTTGTAGAGCAGCCTATGGAACTAGTGGTTTGTTTAATCTATTTCCCTTCTCGGATAACATAGTTACATTTTCTCAACAGTCTTTAATACCTACACCTAAAAAGGTGACTGTGATGGTGGGAAAGTAGGCACCCTTACAGTTAGTGGAGGCAGTGATGGTTAGACTGGATCAACCACCAGCCTACAAGGGAGGTATTTTCGACCAGAGGACCCTGGTGGTATGGTATGGCTGTCTAATGTCACACATTATAAGTGATTGTCACTTACCAGTTGGCCTGCTCCTACCCCATACAGTCCCAAGTACCTTTAATATTTAGCTTTTTTGTGCTGTGTCTGGGTGCCTAGGATGGAGGGAAAAGAAGGGAGCCTGTCTATCTTTCATGTTGACACACTCATGTTTAAGAGCTGGTCTTTCCTAAGGCACTTGATATTTGTGACCTTGTTCTCAGTAACACCACCAGTCCCCTAAACTCTATCATCTAGAGCCCCCTAAGCCTGCTGCCTCAAGAAGGGCTGGCTGTGAGCCCTGGTCCTCTCTCTGGTTTTTCTCTTATATGTGTGTGACCTAAGCATGTCTTTACAGTGCACAGAATTAGGGAAACGGGGAGCACTGGAGAGAACTCACGGGCTGTGCTGGGTCACACTGCTCCTCTGCTAGCCTACTAGGTGGCCTGACCAGACAGGTCCCCACAAAGGGACCTCCACTAGTTCCTGTCAAAAGAACTGAGATGCTCTTCAACATGGTGAGCTAAGGGGTGGGCAGCAAGCTGCTCTTTTGAAAAAAGTGACTTAGTCCTGGTGAGGGTCAGTTACTTGAGAACAAGATGTTCTCATCCATTAAACTGAGAGGTCTCCAAAGGTGAGAACTGAGCAATATGAAGCTGTTCATAAAGGTGCTTATACTGCGTCCACTGTACTCTGTGCTGGTTAGAGCACCCCAAGAGGACTGTGTTCAGTTCTGGACAGGACCGCTAAGAGGCATCCTTGCAAACTGGAGTGTTACCGAAGGAAAATGACTAAGATGCTGTAAGGTCAATAGGCTAAGGCCTCTTCCAGATCCTGACCACTGTTGAAAGCTATGAACCCTGGGGGAAGAAACGTAGGGACACCTAGCCAACATTTTACATATAATTCCAGGAGGTTCATGGACCTCCAGGTTAAGAAGCTCAGATGTAGAATCATACCACAAAAGGAATCATTGAGCATATTTGGTAGATTTAGCCAAAAAAGTAAAATAAAATGAAAGTAAAAAGACAGACTTAAGGAAATGGTGATAGCTATATTCAGGTATTTTAAAGGGGCTGCCAAGAGGAGGAGGAAGGAAAGAAATGACTGAAAGACTGCTTTCAGCTCAATATCAAAAAATGTTCTAATTAGACTTGTTCAACAATGGAAAGGGCCACCCAAGGAGGCAGTGAGCGGCCTGCTGATGAGAGGTAAATATTTGAAGGGGAGACTGAACTAGATGATCTTTAAGGACCACCCTAACCTCACATTTCCTCCCACCCATGTGTTTCTGCCTCTGTCGCTGAGATCCTTCCTAGTATATCACAGACCAGAGTCACAACCTTGCCAACAAACAAACCCCAAAAGGCAAGTGCTGATGGGAGGTGGCCCCAAGCTCCGGGCTGCCTGTCCCCCTCATTCCTCTGCTCCCACCTTAAGTCATGTATCTTACTAGCCCCCTCACTGGGGCTCTCAGGGTTTGCTTGGCACCAGCTAGTTAATCTGATAAACTAATCTGCACTAATGGGATCATGAATGCTAATGAATTAATCTGTTACCTTCCCAAGTGACATATTTGCATTTTAACAGAGGTCTTCAGGAGATAATGCCTTAACTCAAAGGAGTGATTAATGTTGAAATTTCGGCTGTTTGGCAGTCTAGCAAAGGAGATATTTTTCAAAAGGAAACCTTTTCTACCCTTCACATTGTACCATCTGCTAAAAGAAGAAAAATCATGTCCCTGCCCTCGAGGGGTTTATAGTTTATGAAGTTGGGGAATTACAATGGCTGACGTTTATTGAGCCTCCACCAAAGTGTCAGGCCCTGTGCAAGGTGCTGTATAAATATTATCTTTGAATCCTCACAACAACCACCCTCTGATGTAAGTATTTTGCAGACAAAGGGCCTGGGCCTCCGAGAGGTTAAGGAACTTCGTACCGTATTTCATTGACTCTAGATGTTAGAGGCAACATTTTCTTAGGTTTCCCTGAGAAAGAAAAGATGCTGCCAACCGAACTACAATGCACCAGGGATTAGAAGACGCATTTCAGTTTCAGAAATGTTAAAATTGTGTCTTTGAAACCATGAAATACAGTAAGTGGTAAGGCCAGTTCCAGAGTGTGCACTCTGCCAAATGCTGTTCACAGAACCCAGATGGAAACTAGCTGGGGAACACTTGGATATAATAATAAAATGGCAAGCACATATTAATATTTTAATACAAAATGATTACACAAGGACCCAGAAGGTGGCACACTGAGTCTGGGGTCAATGGCAGCACCTGTTGATGGGGTCATGAGCCTCAGCGGTGAAGAGAAACAGGGGCAGGATTCAAGGTAGAGGGACTAGGCTGCGCAGGGCCTGGGGCTGAGGGCAGGGGGTGGTACGTAGCAAATAACTTACTGTCAGGCACCCTTACATTAGAGAAGTTAGTTTGTGAGGATATGGCATACTGGGTGGCTTGGCTTAAGTGCAGGGGTTAATTAGAGAAATCATGAGAGATACCTTAGTGAGATGGGAAAAGGAACTGGCAGATGGTCTTCGAGGCCAGGATGAGAGATTTCAATTTGATATGATGGGCAAAGGAGGCAATTATTGATTCTTGCAAGTTAATGCCAACATAGTAGGAAAAGCTCATTCTGGCCACCAGCATGAATTAAAGCTCTCACCTCAAAGCCAGAGGCTTCCTGACGGGGAAAACATCCAGCACTGCACAAGGGGTCCGCAGAGGCAGCGGAGTTCCAGGGCATTATGACCGTGAACTCTCAGCTCTCTCTGGATGTGCAGCCCTTTTCTCCGGGTGCATTCCTCACCAGGAAGAGGAAGTAGCAGGGCCACAGCTGCCCACGCATGCTCCCCTCTCCCCTCGGCAATGAAGGGTACACACGGGATGATAAACAGCCCATCTCCGCCCCATCCACTAACAAGGGTTTGTTGAGCCCCTACGATGTGTCCTGTGTCTGTGTGTCTGGCACTGCTCTGCATGACACATGGATCAAAGAGGCCTCTGAAGAGCTCACTCCCTAACTAAGGAGAAGGGTGAACACACAGAAAGCCACGGCAATACAAGACAGGGTAATCAAGTGCCAAATTGTGGTGGAAAAACGGTCTGGATTCCAAAACGGAAAAGGGAGAACTGTGGGTGACTAATTTTTTCCTGTATTCTCAAAGTTTTCAACTATGTATAAGTATTACTTTCACAATCAGGGAACATTTATAATTTAAAAAAGGAGGGCAGTCAATGCGGGCTAGAATGATCAGGAAAGGCTTCACAGCAGAGGCTGGACTTGAGCTTTTAGTTAGAGGATGCGGTGGAAGGATTTGCAGAGGTGGAGAAGAAGGGACTACTGCCAGTGGGGGAACAGCCAGAAGATGAGTGCAGAGAAGAGTACCCTCTGAATGGGGTACAGTGGGCAGGGAGAATAAGGAGACTAGTGTAGCTTGGGGGTCAGAAAGAAATAGGTCAGAGGGATTATTTATATACATATATATATGGTGAAGCTCAGCAGTTGTGGAAGGCAGGCCTCGGATACCAGGGAGAGGAATTTCTATTTGATATCGTAAGCAAAAGGGAGCTATTATAGGCTCTTGAGCAGGGAAGTGACATGATGAAAGATGTTTTAAGGAGATTCCTTTGGCAGCAGCGTTGAAGGATCACTTGGCTGGGAGGGGGAGGCAGCATGCAGAGACCAGTCAGGAGGCTGCTGCAGTAATCCAGTCGTGAGGGAATGAGAGTGTGGGCTATGATGGCGGCAGTGGGAATGGTCAAGAAGACATGGATTCATGAGGCACTTGTGAGAGATGAACTGCCAAGAGGCGGTGGTGACTGATGGGAGTGGGGAGGAGGCGAGTGACTCCAAGGCTCAGCCTATGGGCTAGTAAAGGAGTGATGGTGTCACTAACAGAGACGGAGATCCAGGGAAGGGCTCAGGGCTGGGGATCAGCATGGAGGGTAAGGTTGGAGAGGAGAGCCTGAGTTTGGTTTTAGCTGTGGTGAATTTAAAGTGATGATAAACTCCAAAGAGAAAATGTCCTAAAAGGCAATAATGAAATGGAACTGGAGCTCAGATTAAAGGCCAGGCTTTATCATTTCCAGCAACCACCCAGAATTCTAAAGGAGGGCAAACTGTATTTAGATTGAGTGTAGACACTTCTAGAGAGGGAAAAGGTAAAAAGCAGACCCAACAGCCAATTCTGATTTGGAATTTGCAGGTGACAGACTTTAAACTGTGTGGCAACAGCAGGCTGGTGGGTCTATTTAAAAATCCCCCTCCTTTTTCTCTGTCAGTGAGTGATTTCTCTACATATTAGAAAGATTACAGCTCGACTGTAGGTGACGAGATGAATATGGAACAACACTCGCTTTATTAATCATATCTGCATTCTCCGTGATTTCACTAATGGTGGCAACAGAGCCAGTGTGACACACAGCGCCCTCACCCAGCCCTGTGAGTGGGCTGGTTTTCAGAGTCCCAGCCCACAAACCCAAGATCCAGACTTCTGGTCATCTTGATACAGGATCGGAGGCAAGTCCCATTAAAAAAATAATCTGGGTACCTTAGTTTCCCCGTGTGTCAGCTGGAAAAGCATCTATAACTGACTTGCTTGGGTCTGGGTTAGAAGTGGGAGGAACAATTACTGAGGGAAAAAATGTATAGATGAAAGAGAAAACTTGAGAAAGAGTAAGCACAGTTTGCAGCAAGATTTCCAAGTTAAGAGGTCTTGACACTTACCTGATTGACTCCTAAGCCAGTTGTCACCACCATGCCCTCTCCTTTCTACTTTCAGTGGGCTTTTCCATGTGAAGAGTTGTAAACAGGACAACCTCCCTAGTCAGTGACTTCCATTCCCTCTTCCTGATCCCCCACCTCCAGAGGCATCTTCTGCTCGGGACACCTGCCCACTTTTCAGCCACCATCCTTCCCCCTACCTCAAATCAAAAGACTGACTGGAAATCAGAAAAGAAATCTTCAGCAGGGAAATGCTGGAGACCGCTGGTCGACAGGCTATGCAGTGTGCGTGTGTGTGTGTGTGTTCACGCACGCGCGCATTCATCCACCAGTCTAGCCATCTGTTCCTCTGTTTTCCCAGTGGGTTTGGATCAGAAGCAAAGAGAGGCCTGTTTGGGTGGTCCTGCCCCCAGAGCTGAGCTCCCTTGGTGGTTTGGAGCCCACAGCCTGGGCGGACTTACTCTCCACTCATTCATCTTTAGGAGGCATCATTGCCTCCCACAGAAAGATCCAGTCAGAGGAAGGGGGCTAAAATCTCACAAATATCCCTTTATCTGCAGTTCTCTACTACCCCCCAACCCAGGGATGGGGAACTCGGCCCAGACACTTGCCCAGGGCTGCAATTCAGCGGGCTAGGCAGCGAGAGGAATGCTGGTGGGAGAAGCAAATGAGCAGGCAGAGGCCTCCACCATCACCCTCCCACCCACCTGTGGACTCCTGGCTTATTTCTCTCACACCAGCTGTAACAATAGGGCTCCAGCTGGCATTAAAGTGCTGCGGTAGCTCTCGCTGTGCTCTGGCACAGGTGTGACCTCCGCTGGGACGATCCCAAGTGCTGAGAGGAATTTGCAAACTAATTCTACCAGGGAAGTTGAAAGGTGGCTCCTCGCTCTCAGCAGCTCTCAGAGGTCTTGGGAGCTTGAAACAGACAGCCCCTGCCTCCAGCCTCCCTGTTGGGGGTGCAGTACTCAAGCACCCCAGCTCAGCGGTCACTCAGCTGGATTCTGCAGCCAGAGTCCCAGGGCTCAGTCCTTCAGGTTGTGACATTGAAGGCTCCGGTGCAAATCTACTTTACTTGAGATAGTTAACTGATTAACCCTGTTGTCGTCTTAGCTCCAGTGAAATTCTGCCAAGTGAAGGCCCTGAGGGCATGGGGCAAAGACTATGTAAGTAATGAGGCTAAGGGGAGGGAGTGGGTGGGATGAAAAGAAGTCAAAAGAATCTACCTGGTGGTTGACCAGCCACACCAATGCTTTAAGTGCCTTTTGAATCTGACCCTCCTCTGTATGCCCACTGCCACCACCCTAATTGCCTCTCCCTTGGCTTGCTGTAGTAGTTTACAAGCTGGTCTCAATCCCTCCTTATTCCAAACAAGTCTGCTTCCTATCGCATGGCTAACCATCCTAGAACACTTCGTGTTAATTGTCCAGTAGCCTTCCAGGGCCTCCCCAAGTCCAAACTCCTCATGCGGACATCAAAGGCCCTCCAAATCCAGGTACCCCTTACCTGGTAAGTAATTTTTACCCCACCGTGCCTCCACACCCACCCCGTCTTCTAGTCAGACCTCCTCCTCACTCTTCCCTGATTACACCATGACCATCTCCACCTGCAGCCTTTTTCCTGACTATGCCTCCCCCTTGGAAGCCTGCTTTTCTTACAGCCAACAATCTCAATCTCCTACATTATTCAAAACTAACTCAAGTTCAGCCTCTTCTGGGAAGCCTTCTCCCTCCATTCCAGCCCACGATGCTGGCTCTCTCTGTGCCCTGAACCCCTACGGTGCTTACTGTTTAGAGCACATAATGTGGTATATAATTGTTTCTCAACATGTATTATCCTTAGTGGTTCATATGAGTAAGTATTATTTTTTTGTTAAATTATGAATTTCTAAAGAGTAGGCCCTTTGCTCTCCCCTTCTCACCATAACATTGGCGCTGGGCTAGACCCAGGAGCACTCAAGTCTCCAAAATTAAGGAAAGATAAGACGAATGAAGGCCCTCCGAGGATCTTCTCTGTCTGTTCCCTCTCCTTTATCAAAAGGTATTCCAGGCAGTTGAGGAGCTGAGGCTGCCCAGAGAGGCCTATCCAGGCAATTGGCTATTAGATCTCTAGTTTTTAGTACACTCCCACCTCCTAAGGCTTTCTGAGCCATCAATAATGCTCCTTAAGTGATCAATCTGAGACACAATGGGCTGCAGGGGCCAGTGTTTGATTAAGTCAAGAGAATAAACGTATGCTGGAAGAGACAGAGCAGGGAGGGAGGAGCAGAAGAGAAAGCAGGAGGAAAGATGAGCTGGGGGAAGGGAGAGAAGGTTTTATGAATGAGGATACAATAGGATGGAGCAGAGAGTTCTCATCTGATCTGATTCAACAACTGAAGCAAGTTCTTACTGAGACAACTAAATAATCTTGGGGCTTTCGCCGAGCCCAGTGAATATCCCTGGGCTGCTGGGCAATCTTTGACCTTGGCAAGATCACTGTTGCCACAGTCCACTGAGGGCCTAAGAGGCTGCATGCTCTGTATTGGATGCAGAAGTGGGTTAGAATGGAGACTTCTGGGGATCCTAAGGAAGCACTTGGGCCTTGAGCTATGCTTATTGGCTGGGTCTACAGAAATCCCAAGTTCTGGCACCCTTCAGCCCTCCACCCAAGGGTGGTGACTCTGATATTCACGATGATATGGGATAGTTGGCTGATCTGCAGGGGTGATTTCAGCACTACTTTCTCCTGTCCACTGGTAGACATATTATCCCTCCTCCCAAGGCTCTGGGGCTGGAAATTTGATTATTTGGCAGTCGACAAAAAATAAGAAGTCTCTTTCTGAATTTTTTTTTCTGGAGGGCCTAAATTTCTAGCTATATCAATAATCAAAATTTTTCTGGGAAAGATAGTGTTATCTGGAACAAACAGAGCAGATAACTTATTACTGTGAGAAAATTCCTCCTTTAATCTGACCATGATTCCTGCTGCTCTTATTAAAAACCGATCCTTCGCATATGATGGCATTATTACTCTCCCCATCACGCAGGCTCCAAGCCCCAGAATCATCTTTGACTCTTCTTCCTTCCTCACCCCACTCATTCAATTGGTAGGTAAATCAGGTTTCTTCTACCTCCGAAACCCATCCATCCATCTCCTTCTTTCTATCCCCATCCAGCTATTGTAACAGCCTCCTAACGGGTCTTCATGTCTCCAGGATGGCCCCCTTTTAATCAATCTGCCAAAGGGGAAAAAAAAGAAAAATGAGCCTCAATCTAATCAAGTATAGAGTTACTTCCATTTACAAGAGATACAGAGGATAGTGGAGCAAGCTAAATGATAAGAGGAAGCAAACAGAGCAGAATGTGGGACAGTATACAGAACAAGTAACCTGACTTCTCTAACAAGTCAAAGAGAGAGGATTGTTGAAAGGGCCTTAAGAGACATAATGACCAAAGTAATGTGTGGGGCTTTTTTGGATTTTGATCTAACAAGCTGACTGTAAAATATGTTTTGAGACCACTAAGGACATTTGATTATAGACTAGGAAATGGATAATACAAAAGCATTATTGTTAATTTTCTCAGATGTATTAATGGTACTGTGGTTATATGAGAAAATGTCCATTTTTTTAGACATGCATAGAGAAGTATTAGGGGTGAAATGACATGATTGACGTTTAAAATTTATTTTAAAAAACTTCAGCAAAGGGGCTGGCCTGGTTGCGCAGTGGTTAAGTGTGCATGTTCTGCTTCGGCGGCCCGGGGTTCACCGATTTGGATCGCGGGTGTGGACATGGCGCTGCTTGGCATGCCATGCTGTGGTAGGCGACCCACATATAAAGTGGAGGAAGATGGGCACGGATGTTAGCTCAGGGCCAGTCTTCCTCAGCAAAAAGAGAAGGACTGGCAGCAGATGTTAGCTCTGGGCTAATCTTCCTCAAAAAAAACTTCAGCAAAGAAAAAAAAGGATAACGAAGCAAATATGGCAAAGTCCTGATAATTACTTAATGTGGATACTGGGTATATGGGGTTGTTATACTATTTTCTGTATTTATTTGAGAAATGTTCATAATACAGGACAAAAACAATTGTCATCCACTCTACCCCAGTCTATCTTCCTAGCTCTATGTTGTACTCCTATCTCATTTCTCTATGACACAGGTGCCCTAGGTCCTTGCTCAGATGAGTCCTGTCTGAACTTCATCCCTTCACTTACTCACTTCATTTGTTTACTCAACAAATACCTACTAAGGACCTCTTAAATGCACTAGGCACTGGAAATGCACGATGACTGAGACTGAGGAAGACAAGGGGCCTCCTTCGTCTTTCTATCCTCCCCAGTAGCTAGCATAGCACCTGACACATAACAGGTGCTCAATGAATGTTTATTGAACTGATGTGCACGGCGAGATGTGATAGATTCCCTGTCTGATGTGAACCGACAAGTATTTAATCCAACCCCAAAAATGCTTATTGAACACCTACTATGTGTGAGGCACTGTGTGTAACAGGAATAAAAAAGAGACGAAAAACACCAGGCTGTTTCCTTTATTGAACTGAAAATGTAGATAAGACACACATATGAGAAGTTATGTTTGTATGCGAAGAATACATGAAATAACGATTCAAGCAATAACAGCGGGGTGTATCAGCGATATACTTGCTAAATATATTTGAGAGACAGTGAGTGCAGGAAGAGTTCAGAGGAGGGAGAGAGATCACCTCAGCCTAGAATGACAGAGAAGTCTTCACAGAGGACGTGAATTTGAATGTAGACTTGAAGGACAGCTTTAGTGGTACTGGACAGGAGAGGAGCATAGCCAGAGAGGAGAGGGCATTCCTGGTGAGTGGAATGGCATGAACAAGAGCACAGATGCCAAAAAAATGTATAAAAGATATGTTTCAGAGACCCTGAGGAAAGAAATTTGGCTGGAGTAGAAGGTGCATGTAGGGCTATGTTTCTCAAGTAGACCAAGCACCGCAACGTCACTTGGGGGAGCTTGTTAAAATGCATATTCCTCGACTCCAGCTCCCAGACCTACTGAAGCAGAAGCTCAGCTGGTGGGACCTGGCAATCTGCATTTTAACAAGTTCCTCCAAGTGATTTTGAGACACAGTAAAAATTAAGAATCCATGATGTGAACAAAGGATGGGAAATGAGGTTGGAAGAATACACAGCATTAGGTCCACTCAAGGAGAGCCTTGAATGCCAGGCTAAGGGGGCTGAAATTTATCCCACAGGCAATCAGGTGTCACCCCTCAAAGATGCTGATCAGAACTGTCATGAATAAAGGATATTCAGGAATATTAACCTGATAAATGTGTGTATTATGGATTTGAGAGGAAAGAGGCTGGTGTAGTGTAGACAGGAGGTGATGGCAGGGGACAGAGTGAATTGGGGTAGAGTCAGAGATGGTTTTGAGGTTTCTAGTCTTGGAGACTAGAAGGCTTGTGGTAACAAAGAGGTCAGAAGGGCAAGCCATCTTTGAGAGCTAATGAGATGAGTCTGTGAATGTTGAGTCTGACATGATGGCAGACTATCCAAGGGGAAATGTTCAGCAAGTAGCTGGAAATATAGGACTGAAATATAGGAGAGGGATTCAGTTTAGACTAGGGAAGTGGGAATGGCCAGGAGAGGGGTAAGAGGGGAAGCCATGACATGGCTGCGTGTCCTTGCCAACAGAGGAAGTGGAAGGCAAGAGGAGCTGAAGAACATCCAGATTTGAGGAGTAGGAGGAGGAACTAGGAAAATGGAGAAAAAAGGAGGGGTCACTAGGGTGGAAGGAGACCCAAATAGTACAACCAGGCACGGAGCCCTTTGAAAAGCTAGGGATGGCTAGCAGTGTGGCTAATGCCAAACTGAAGCTGAGGCTCAGAAAAGGTCACTAGCTATGGCTTGCATACAGAGAAACCTGCTCATCTCATGTGCATCAACACAAACACTTACACACAGGCACCCTGCCCCCTAGACATAACAGGCAGCCCCCCTCCCCTACCCCCCATGTCATATACACACTGATTTCCAAGCTCATTTTCTAAATGCCCAGGGGAGTAGGCACTTGCTTGCCACTGGGCTGTTAAAGTTCCATGTTAAGGATGGGGTCCTCAGAAAAGGGCCTGCCTGTCGTGGGTGGGAAACAATACAGAACTGCAAGATCCCTGCCCTCTCCTTACCAGCTTAGTTGAGGGGGGACTGGAAAGGGAGGAAGCTGGTATGCTTCCCTCCCCTCCCCCTGCCATCCCGACCTTGGATTTCTCAGCAGAGCTGCAAGGTCCAGCCCATTTTGAGAGTCCTTCGTTTTGGCTGCTGATAATGAAAGAGAATGTTTTTCTTTTTGAATTTATGGTAAGAAAGAAAACAGAAGTCCTTGCGAGAAGAGCCAGAACAGAGTTTTCTGCTGCGTATGCTAATAGCCTTAAGACTGGACCACAGCTGAAGCTAACTTGGGTGTGGCCTCCTCCCAGTGGCCTGTGCAAGCTAAGGGTCTTCACTCAGTATTGACGGGGACTGTCCCAGCTGCCCTAAAAGGGGGTGCTAGAACCTCTGTGAAGGCATGAACCCCCAGAACCCAAGCTCTTCCGTGTGAGCCTCACTTCCCACAATTTGCTCCAGGTGTGTGTGCATATGTGTATGTATGTGCAAGTGTGTGCACATGCATGCAGGTGTGTGTGTCTGTAGGTTCTGTGTGTAATTTGTGTGTATGTGTGTGGTTTGTGCCTGTGTGTCTTTTATGGCTTCAGCGAGCCTAGAGGCTCCAAAAGAGCAGGGATCCTTCCTCTATTGCATTGGTGCTGCCCTCTCAGGGTGCCTTGTCTGGTGCTGGCCACGGAGCCCAATCATTTCTGCCAGTGGGGGTGGGTGGGAACAGAGTGCTTCCGTTGTCCCGCATCCACACGGGTTTCCTCCAAGGACTGAACTGGGGACTACTGAAGTGTGGTGGTGCTGGACCAACGCCTCTCCTCCACCCATGCCACCCTCAGTACTCCTTACTCACCCCCACACCCCAGGATTGCAGTTGCCTCGCTCCTCACCCCAATCCTGCGCCTTGCCCAGCTTGCTGCTGTTGTCAACAATCCCAGGGCTTTCCTGGTGCACTTTTTGAACTTACCATTGCTCCCAAAGGACCTCGTTGGTGGCAAAATCCCCGAATTGGGCCACACAGTTCATTTCCCAAGACCCTGGGACTGTGCCACTCACCAGAGGTAGAGGTCCCTTGACTCATTTAAAATGGGTCCTGCAGCCTCCAAGGAGTCCCCAGCCCCCTCACCCAGGGAGGCAGAAGCTCCATTCCACTGTCTGAAGCCACAGCACCAACAGCATGACTAGCTTGTGTTTATTGGGGCACTTGCTGGCTTCGGGCCGCTAGCCCAGCCGGTCTTCAGGATGCCTCAGATCTGGGAGATGTTCGGAGTCAGGAACTTGGGGCACCTACCACCCTACCCTGGCTGGCCTCCTTTCCCCAGTGGTCGTCAGCCCACACTTACAAAGCAATTGTGGTGGTGAGTGTTGGTGGGAGAGAGGGGAGAATCTCTCCACACGCAGCAACGAGTGTCTCTCTCCTTCTTGGATCATACCCCCTCCCTTCTCAGAATCCTGCAGTGGCTCCCAATTGCCTCGAACATCAATTTAAACCTTCTCTCTATGGGTCTCAAAGCCCTCCGTAATTACAGCTCACCTTCCCACATGCCCACTCCCACACACATCACGCATAACTCCGAGCCAGACACAGACAGTAGAAGACACGGTCCACAAACGCTCCTGCCTGGGTCTTGCCACAGGTGCCTGAGAGCACCACCAACAGAGCCATTCCTCTGCCTCCTTTAAAAATGCAAATATTACCTGAGAGGTGAAGGCAGTAAAACATTATCAGCTATTAACACCTTGGCCAGGCAGGGATTCTGTCATCAGATTTGACGGAGCAGGGAGCAAAGCCCCGCCTAAGCGGCCTAAGGGGGCGGGGGAGGGGACCCCGAGGCGCCTGGAGCAGCCGCCAGGAGGGGTGCAGTGAAGGGGCTCTGACGTCGAAGCCTTCTGTCACGACTTTACCAAGGAATACAGTCTGATTCCGCGGCGGCGTCTCTACTTAAACCAGTCAAACCCACTAGTCCTCCCCCTTCCACACACACATTACATCTTATTTCACCTCAGGGGTACCCTCATGCCAAACTGCTGAGGTTGAACTGCTTCTTTCATATGAAAAAAATAGGCCATGAAATTGGATAGAAGCCGGCACGTCTGCTTGGGCATGGCCAAGTCTTGCTGAGGTTTGGGTGTGGAGGGGAGCTGAGAGTCTCTTGCTTAGTGAAAATAGCAAAGGCTTCCTGGGAAGCCTCTCTCAGCTCCCAGGAAACTGAGAACTGGGTTCCCCTGGCTTCTTCTGCAGTGAGCCTGACGGGCAGGGAAGGGGAGGGACAGATAAGGTCTCCCTGCTGAGGACCCCAGTGGCTGAATTGCCACACCACACCGGGGTCCACTCTACCAAAGTGTGCGCCTTTTACCCTAGCCTTCCAGTGGGGAAAACTCACTCGGAGCTTTTCTCTGAGTCAGCATAGAGCCCCCAACCCTCCAGCCCAAGAAGGGCGCCCCCAAGGGAGCCTTGCTCTTATAACAGTTTCTCCAGTGGGCAGAAGTCCAGAGACTGCCCCGCCCTCTGAAAGAGCTGCAGGATGCTAAGACCACCCAGTGGACTCCAGGGCTCTGCAGCCAGACTAAGATGCCAAGGGGAGGGAGCAGGTCTGGCAGAATTCAGTGTACACCGGGATCAAGGGCTCTCTGGTCAGCTGCAAGGGTGGGGGTGCCACCTGCTTTTGGAGGAAGATGTCAAGCATTGGCCCCTGCAGTGGTTTCAATGTGCGTGTATGGGTGTGTGTGTGCAGGAGGCCCAGGAGGTCGGGTGGAGATGGCAACGACTATAAGAGTTGGGAATGCTTTTTGCCAGAATGGAGTTCTTAAGGGCCCTGGTGGAGGTGTCTACAGCAGCTTGGGACGCGAGTTAGCCGTGGGGGGGGGGGGGGGGGGGCAGGTACTGGATCTGCAGTAATGTGCAGTTGTCATGTAGTTTCTCAGGGACGCTCTGAGACAACAGACACACTCTCCAAGCTCCAAAGCACCAGGCTGGGCAGTAGAGGAGTGGATGTGTGTGTGTGTGTGTAAACATATTGAAGTGGCGCTGGGGAGGGGGTGCGTGTAGCTATATGTGTTTGGATGACTGCTTTACTAGCATCCTGGTGGGAGGGGGCAAGTGTAGCTGTGTGTATATGTGTGTGTGTTTCGTCTTTGAATGGGGTGACTGTAGCTGAGCGCAGGGTATGTGGTGCGGCTGCCTGTGCGTGTGTGTGCGTCCGTGTCCCCGTGTGAACATGGCCCCGGGAACCACGCACATGCTTCAGACAGCTGTTTCTGGCAGCCCTGAGGCTCGGGCTTCTCCGGGCACCCCGGCTAAGTGGCCACCTCCCAGCAGCCAGGCCCCGCGTCTAGCCAGCTCTCCCCACTGTGCCCATGGCCCCGGCGCGCACACAAAGGCTCCATAATGAACGCACTGCACTCCCCTGCGCTTGGCTCCTCACCCTGCACCCCCGGCGGCCAAGGCGAGCCCGCCCAGCCGGCGACTCACCGGGGCAGTGGGCACGCAGCCGGCCGCTCCCCCGCCCGCCCAAACTCCAGGCAGCCCGACGCTCGGCGCCCCCCCCGCCCTGGCCCCGGCTCCCGGGGGCGCCCAAGCGCCGGTCGCCCCCGAGACAGCCCAGGGCGGCACGCTCCCGCCGCGACCCACCCCGGGCCGGGCTGAGACTGCGGGCGCGCCCCCCTGAAGGCAGCGCGCCTCTTACCTTCCTCCTCCGCCTCCTCTTCCTCCTCCTCCTCGGTGGCGCGGCGGCGGCGGCGGCGCAGCGGCGACGGCGACAGCAGCGGGACTAGGGCGCCCGTGTCCCCGAGCCCGGCACGGGCGTGGGGCTCAGTGGCGCCGGGCGGCGGGGCGGGCAGAGGTTGGCGGGGCGGCAGCAGCTGGCCCGGGACGCGGGGAGCTGGCGCGCAGGCGGCGGGCTGCGGGCAGGCTGGCAGCGGCGCGCGCGGGCTCCTCGGGCGGGCTCCATGGCTGCGCCGCGGGCGGCACCATCTCCGTGGCTCGCTCGTCGCTCTCTCGCTCCAGGAGTGCGGCAGGCGGCGAGGTGACGGATGGCGGCGAGGCGGCCGGACGGCCGAGGAGGGGAGGGGAGGAGGGGAGGAGGGGCGGGGGAGGGGGAGGAGGGGGAGGAAAGAGGGGAGCGCAGAATGAGGGGCCTCTCCGGCGCCTCCCGACCCTCGAGTGCTGGCGTCGGTTTCCCGGAATGGGAACGCGGCTTAAAGGCACAGCTCCCGGCTCGGGTCACAACTAAAAATAAGCACAAAATTGACAATTGGGGAAAGAATCTCCCAAGACTCAAGCGAGCAAGCCAGCCACCCAGCCTGGCGCTGCCTCACTTCTTAAACCTGACCATTCAGACTGGGCTCTGCCGGGAACTGCTGGGAGCTAAAAGGGCAAGCCAATTTCCAAAGTGAACCCGAGAAAGGGGGGGTGGGTGGGGGGCGGTGTGGTGAGCTGCAGAGAAGGGGCAACGGGAATGCTCGCTTTGGGGACTCCATTCCCTGGTCCCTGACCTTGCCTCTCTGAGCGCCCCTTCGACCCTTGTTTGCTCGCCTTCTACTGGGGTTGCCCTCCCCGCAGCTCCCCTTCTGGTCACCACCGCCAGCATCCACACACATCTTGAGTTTCGGCGTCGGCTCCTACTCGCAGCACCTCTCCTCAGCCCTGAAGTGCGAGCTGTTTCCAGCCCAGGCCCAGCCCGGGAGCCCACCTCAAGAAGGGAGCAATCTGCCAGCTGGCAGAGGTCTGCTCAGAGCATGCGGTTGGTTTGGTGAGAAGGGAAGGAGGTTAAGGTGTGTGTGCCTGTGTGTGTTCACCAGCAGATGGAGGGAGGGTCCTGGCCACACACGCACACACACCCCGAAGGAGAGTAGCTAGGCACACAGCACAGTGCCTAATGAATGATCTCAAGACATTTTTTTCGAAACATGCTGTGAATACTAAACATGTAGCAGCCGGGATTCAAGAAAGGCTTTTGGTCTCCCAGATGGCTCCAGACCCCTTTGGTGGAGTTTGGGGGCCAAGAAGAAAGGCCACTCTCCCTCTCCCCCAAAGGGCAGCCTCACTGGGGACTCAGGGGGGACTGGGAAGCTGAAATGGTTTTGGGAGGGCAAAGTTGAGGCCAGGAACAAAAAAAGCAGAAGGACGTGGTGGAGTGGAGGAGCCTCTGGTGATGCCAAATGCATGGTGAATTTCTGAGTGTCAGGGGTGCCTCAGAGAGAGAACTAACTGTGGCACGTTTGGGCCTCAGCAGTTCTAAGGTGAAAAGTGAGCCCTCCTCAATTCTCCCTGTGTGCCTGGACTCTGCCAGGGAGGCTGTTGGGAAAAGGGGACCCATTCTAGTTGGAGTCTTGTCCTCAGTTCTATTTAAATATTTGGGTAAAGCCACAGAAGAGGCTGGAGGGCTAGTGAGGGGCAATCGGGGGGCCAGAGGAGGGTCTTGCAAGCTGCGTGGAATTTCCAGGACACAGAGGAGAGCCCCGGTGCAGAGCTCTGTGGCTTCCCGCAGCTGGGATCAGCAGTGGAGGAGCTGACTAGCAGATTTGGCCATCAGTCCACTGAGCACACTTTTTGCTTCCTTCCTGGCACTTCCTACGGTGAAAAAAAGGATGGAAATTCCCTGCATCTGGATGGGGGTAGCCTAGGCTGGGAAAACAAGCTGATGGAATTATTAAAAATGGATGGTGAGTGAAAGTAAGGACATGCAGGGCGAGAAACACACAGCATTCCCGGCAAACACGCAGGCAGACCCGCACAGTAGAAGATGCTCTGAGGAGCACAACATACACACAGGGACACACACGGAGTCACACTTGGGACTACAGACACACTGAGTTAGTCCAAAAAAAAAGGAGAAGTCTAGCCAGAGAAGTGACTCAGACTTGATTTCTAATCCTTCCAAAAGAGAGAGGTGAAGAGAAGCAGAGAAGAGTTGGCCCCCTGTCTCCAGGGATTGGAGAGGGAGCCGGGAACCAGCTGTCCGGTATGAATAATGCTATTTGCAGCCAGACAGTTTCTGGCTGGTTTCCTTGTGGTGGTGTCTTGGGGGAAGATCTCCTCCAGAGTCCCCCTGATCCTTGCCCAGTTCATTCCTTATGAATATTAATATTAATAGCACAGTTACCAACAAGTTTGCTTGTATCAGTTCTTATAATAAAACTCACGGGTTAATAACTGAAATAAATGCATTTTGCAATTTGGATTAGCTCTCTTCTGCTGCTTGCTGGGCTCCCTAGAAGCATATGCCTGGGTTCTGCTCAATCTGCTGTGCGGTAAACAAAAGTAAAGACCGGGTAGTGAAGGGGAATAGAATCTTGGGAGGGACTGTGTCACTGGACAAATACATGTGGGAGGGCGCCTGGGTGACCAATGAGGCAGTGCCCAGTTTAGAATAGTGATTAAGTACACAGCTTTTGGAATCTGCTTCTTATTAGTGGTATGACCTGGGTAAGTCACTTAACCTCTCTGAGCCTTACCTGTGGGATGAAGATGATGGTAGAGCCTCATGGAGTTATTGGGAGTATTAAATGAGATAATGGATGGAAGAGGTCTCAGTAAATGGTAGCTGTCATTCTTCCTCAAGACCAATCTGTCTCCTAGTCATCTACTAAAAGGCTTCCCGTTTTGTTCTTACTCTGCTTGAGCCCAGTCTGAAGTGATGTAGATTTGCAGTGTTTCTTGCTCTTGGTCAAAATGAGTTCTCACGCCTGCGTGCACCTTGGCTGATTTCATTTCCAAAGGGAGAACCACCCTCCCCCGTCCCGCCCAGAGAATCACGTAAGTAGGATTTTTTTGTTTTTGTTGTTTGACAAGCTGTGTGCACTCCTTATGCTCAAGAGAAATGAGGGAGGGGGGAGAGCAGGAGGCAGAGTACAGAGAAGATTCTTTGACATTCTTAACCCTGTGGCAAAATGCAGCAAAGTAAACACTTGTGTGTAAAACTGGGACTCTCGATCCAGTCACACTGAAATTTGGTGAGGAAGATCTCCTCGGGGTAAGAGTTCGGTCTCTTCAAATCTCATGACAAGTGGATGACAAATGAGGACCTTCCAGCCAGAAGCCTATTTCCTATTGAAATCAATACGTTGAGACGAAGCTAATAAGTGGCACTATTTTTCTCCCCTGTACACTGAGTGTGGATCGAGGCAGCCCAGCCTCACTGGCACCTTTGGACTATAATCAGCGCTTAACAACCAAGCAACCAACTCACCATTAACTGAGAATCCAGAAATAAATGGACAGAGACTCTCTCGGCCTCCAGTAATAATAGCAATACTGACTACCATTTGTCGACCCATCCGTCACTGCGAGTTGGGCCCTCTGCGAATGCGCCTAGGCAAAGGAGGATGGTTCTTCATCCCAGGGGATATAATTAGTTCCACTCCCCTGGTCGGACCTCCAGCCTGCCCTGAAAGCTTACTCGCTTTAACTCATCTCAGGATCTCCACAACCCTCTTCCTCATTTTACAGAGGAGGAAGCCAAGACTCATGTAGCGGTAAGTAGTGGAAGCTGGATTCTAACCACATAACGACAATTAATAGTAATAGTAATTATGATTGCTGACTTTTATTGAGCACTTATTATGGGCCAGGCATTGTGCTAGCATTCTGCATGCATTATCATATTTAATCCTCACAATAACGAAGGCTCAGAGAGGTTAAGTAATCTCCCCAAGGTCACACAGCTAGTAAGGCCTAATCTAGGATTTGGACCCATGCCATTTTAACTACAACAGTTATAGTGTCTCCAAAAAGGCTGTGGCTCCAAGCCTTCAACTGGGATTACATAGCAGAGACAGGCTGCTAGTCTTTTTCAGAGGTATACTACACTGCCTGCCTCTGCTGGGGCAACCCAGGCATCCACTAGCACCCAGGAAAAGATGCATCAATGAAGAGCAGGGTATCACCAATGACTGATGGCTAGAGTATGAAGTGCATCTGCCTAAGGCAGCAAGGGGCCCCCCTGGGGGGCTAGGCAGGCCCTCAGATGGTGGAAGGAGGGATGGCATAATCAGAGAGACCAAGGAGGAAAACTACTTTATCATTTTTCAGCCCCCAGCCCTTTATTCTCCATCTCGCCTTTCAGCAAGACACTCACCCATCCTAAAGCATCTGAGGCTAACCAGGGCCTTGGTGTTTGGAAGAGGGTGGGCACGGAAAAAGGGAGAGGAACCTCCTGAGCTACTGGAGAAACTGGGCGCTAGCAGGAAAGTTGGATGACAGAGAGAAGCCAGAGGAAAATGGAGAAGGAGAGGGCCATTGCAAAGGATTTGTCACTAGGAGGAGGGAGGTAAAAGGCTGGGCAATTATGCTAAGAGGGCTCTTTGGTGGCCCTTTGTATACTGGCTGAGCCTGCCCACCTGGTGTGGGCCAGGAGACCTGAAGGGAACAACTCCCGATAAGCTGCAAATTGCCAGCCAGCCTGCTCCCCTCAAACGCAGCTGCTGAGCAGGCCCCGCCACCTGCCAGTTCTGTGGGTCCCAGGGAGCTCCCAGCTTCCAGGTCTGTGTTCGTGCCCCACCCCGACACAACTTGCTGGGGAAGTGCCCAGTCATGAGAGGGGAGTCCCTGGGTCAGAACTGGGGTTCATCCTACAGTGGTGCCCTGTGACCAGAATGGGGTCACTCAGTTCTTGGTTCCTCTCTGGGGCTTGGGGTCAGAGGGACACTCTGCATGGATAAGTTCAGGCCTCTTTGGTTGCTTCCTTAGCCTTCCCTGCTTCTGCTCATCTCACTTACCTATTAAGTACTGGCTTAACAAGATTTCCTTTCGGGCATCCCCCACGCGCCTCCCCTCAATAAGCCCCTTTCTTCCTAGATCCTCTTTGAGTGCTCTCCTGTAGACAGCTCCTCAGGCTCTGGGTGTTTCCTGAATGCAATCTCTGTCCGCCATCAAAATGTATTCATCCTGTCTCAGGGAGGGCACTCAAAGAGGATCTAGGAAGAAAGGGGCTTTTTGAGGGGCGATTTCTCAAAAAATTAAAAATAGAAATACCATATGTTCCAGTTATTTCTCTCATATGTGGAAGATAAACAAACGCATGGATGAGAACAGATTAGTGGTTACCAGAAGAAAAGGGGTTGAGGAGGGCAAAAGGGGTAAAGGGGCATCTATGTATGGTGATGGACAAAATCTAGACGATTGGTGGTGAGCACGATGCAGTCTATACAGAAACTGATATATAATAATGTACACCTGAAATTACACAATGTTATAAACCAATGTGACCTCAATAAAATAATTTTTAAAAATATATTCATCCCTTGTCCTAGTCCTAGATAATCCAATAAACTAATTTATACTTAGGTAAACACAGACTGTAATTGGCAGTGCTTCTCAACCTTTAGACACACACACGCACGCATGCGTGCGCAGAATCCCTAACAATACACTAAAGTGAGAATCTGGAGGTGCAGGCCAAAGTGGCCAAAAGTGTCGAATTTCTTCAGTTTCACAATTTATTTTGAAAAAGTGAATTTTCATATTCTACTCCCTAGGGTACTGGTGCTTGATTTACCATGTAGGTATTACATAGCTCTAAAATCCTTGCATAAATTGAAGCTCCAAAAAGATGCACTGTGTTTATCCCGTGGCTCTGTGTACACCATAGGAGGTATAGAGACTCCCATTCGAGAAGCACCGAATGAACGCATTATCTCAGAACCTGCTTGCTTTGGACCCACTATCTCTATTGAAGACAGTGGTGAGCAGAAAGAATGACTAGAACAGTTTGGAGTGTTGGGGTGCACCGGTGTGTGGGGGAAGCCTGTCTTCTTATTAAGCTCGATTTCCCCCGCAGGACTTGGAGCAGATCCAGCTACACCCGTAGGTCCCAGAGGGCGCCGGGGGCCTCCTACTTGCTGTGATGGGAACCTTCCCCTTACTCAAATTCACCCGCCCCCCTGCTGCGTGTGCCGGAAATTCTCCTTTGGGTTAAGGCCCAGTCTCCAGAAGGTCCCGGTAAATTGCACATGTTATCTGGAATGGACAGCACATTAAGTCATTAGCGCCCATTAATGCACTTGCCTGAATAAATCTATCAGATTGCCTGTCACCTCTCAGGAGGGCAGAGCTGTGAGGGGATGAGAGAGTGACCAAGGGCCTTTCCTTGGGGTGCTCTGGGTGGTGTGGAGGAGCTCCAGCGCAGCGTTTCCCTGGCTGTGGGCCTTGACCCCACTGCATCAGAATCATGCTCGTAGCTATGAAAAGGCAGATTTCCGGATTCCACCCCAGACCCCAGGCCTCTATTTAACAAGCCCCCTGGGTTAGGCCTGCATCAAAGCACAGCCAAAGCAGGTCTAAGGAGAGGAATGCTGCTCTGGAGGGCTTGGGGGCCAGGGCCAAATGAGCAGTCACTGAGGGCTGGGACTAAGAGGACATCCCCACTAGCTTTGCATTGCCCTGGCCCTACTCTGGAGCTTCCTCTTTTCATCCTTGTCTTTCTTTCTTTGTCTCTCTCTAGAGGAAGAGCTTCTGCACTGCTGCCTCCTCACTCACCTCCCTCATGCAGAGGGAGCCCTGCGGAGAGAGGGCCAGTGTCTCAGGAAGGCCTTGGAGTGGGAGCTGAATTGACAGGCTCTGGGGAATCGCCCATGGCTTCCTTGTATGCCTTCCTTCTCTCCCCCCTGCTGGCATCTTAGGCATGTTTGCCCTCCTGGAGTTAGGAAGCAAAACACCAATTTAAATTGATGCTCACGGAGCCTGTCAGATGCCAAGTGCTTGCCGCTGCTGTTGCCACCAGTACAGCTATTCCCCACGGGGGAGTCTGGGTGTGTGCTTGGGACACTGCTGCCAGGAGCTGGCCTCCTCGCCCTTCCTCACCTCTGTCTCCGTGGGGGTGAGGGTGGGGTGAAATTTGGAAAGGAGAAACTGGGTGGGCAATAGGAATGTACCTAGGCTGGTGAGCAGAGGACTAGGTGCCTCCGATGGGCTCTCCTTCCTGATTAGGCCACTGTGCAGTCATGGACACTTTATTTAACCTCTCTGTGCCTAAGGTCCCCCTGGAAAAGAACCCCAAGAAAAATCTAACGTTTGCATAACACTTTTCACAGGGGTGCTGACTTACAGAAGGATGAACCTGGATCTTTTTGGAAGGAAAACACCACACAGAGACAAATGTCCCCTGAAAGACTCTAGGAAACAGAATGTTTAAATACACCTTCCCCCAAAGCCCTGGGAGCCCCCACTAATCTGATGCATGAATTCTTGCTAATGTGCTATTGAGTGCTTATGGGCCAAGAAGTTCCCCTCCCAACAGTTTGCATTTTGTCCAGAGCTAAGCTTTCAATGTCTTTCTCCAAAGATGTGATTAACAGTGGGAACGTTTGACACAGAGGCAGCTGGCTGAGGAGTTTGAGGGTATAGGGGCCTTTCCTGGTTCACCCTCAGATGACCCCTTACACGTGCACAGGGCTTTACAGTTGACATTTATGGGCTCTTCACAATAACACTGTGAGGTGTGTAGAGCTGCTATAATCCCCATTTTATACATGAGGAAATTGAGGCTCAGATTGGCTAAATGACCATCCAGGGCCACACAGAGAGGAAGCTATTGATTCCCGGATAGAATGTTCCTCTCTTTTCCATGCTTACTGCACTGGAGCAGAGCACAGGGCTCAGGAATACCAGGCCTGGAGGGATCTGCCGGCTTCTCCCATTCACTTTTTCTGTCTATCACTAATTTCTCTTTTCTTCACTCTATCTTTTCTGGGCCCCATTTTCTGTTCCTCTGGCTGCCATTCACCAGACAGGGAAGAAAAAAAAATTAGCCTTGCAAGGAAAAGCGGGTGTTGGTTTGTATGATGTCTTGGTGAGCTAAACCAATAACCCTCAGATAGGCCAGACTAGGACATTCTCACTGCTGAACTGTCAGTAACTTGCTGTGTTTGACTTGGAGTCAATCGATTAACCTTTCTGTCTGCAAGTTCTCATCTTTTCTAACCTGCATAAGCCACGCCAGGCTCATGGGGGGATGGGCCTGAAGAAAGGAGTGGGAGAGGGAATGGCTAATGAATAACAAGGGCTGAAAAGCACTTTGCAACCATTCCTAAGTGATGCATCGGTATTTAATGGCATTCTTTGCCTCGAAAGTCATGGCTCAGAAATGGGAGGCATTTGTTAAGGTACTGCAGACAGTTCCCTGGTAATCTAAGAAGCCTCCTATTTAGGGGAAAGGCCTAATGATAGCTTGTTCTTTTCCTTATCTTTTTCTCTTGTTCATTAAGACCAAAGGACATTTGCTCAGGAAATCAGATCTTGGTTTCAGAAGATTTCATCTGCTCCCACAAATTGAATTTCCCACCTGGAGTCAAATTCTCTATTTATAACAGAGATATCATCTGCCCAGAAATCTGTCCTTGGTACCGGCCTGAGCTTGCTGAGATGTGCTTTGAATGGTGACCAGCACCATGAGCTTGGTGGGCTTGAGGAAACCGAGGCTGTGGTCTCGGCAGATGGAGGCCAGACTGCTTCTTTTGGAGAGATGCTTGGGCTCCAGCTGATTTTGTCAACCGAGCCCTGGCCTCTGTCAGCACTTGAGCACATTTCCAGTGGCTGCAGCTGCAGGAGTTTCCTTAGGGGCTGTCTCCCGATCTCTACCTCCAATCCACTGTACCTAGACAGATCCATCTTGCCAAAGCATAGCTGGTACCATGACACTCTCCTGCTCCGACGCCTTGAGTGGCTGCCCTCTACTTGTAGCATAAAATCCAAGCTCCTCTGCTAGCATCCATCTCCCACTAGTCCCTTCTGAGAACTGCTTACTCCACCAGGTATGGATCCTCACTCTTCTTTGCCTGGATCCTGTTTCCTGCATTTTGGTCTTGCAGTTTCCCCAGGCCTATGTTACTCTCCCTCCTCTCTGCCTAGCCACATCCCGTCCCTCCCCCTAAGTCCCAGCCCGGCCACCAGCGGAAGTCCCCTCCTCCTAGGAACGCTGAGCATTTCTCACTGCACCAGTCATTTGGCACATATCAGAGAATGAGTGCCTTGTCGCAGTGCTTGTATTCTTGGCTTGGACTGTAATTGTCCTTTCTTGGGCATAGTTCTGTCTCCCTATCTACGTGGGCATAGGCCAAGCCTTATGCTCCTTTTGATCTCCCAGAGTGCCTGGCCCGACGCTGGGCCAAGGAGGTAGCTGAGCCCAGGCTGCCTGCCCCTTCCTCTGGTAGCTCCCTGCAGCTCTGCAGGCTCTGGAGGCTGCTTTGTTTTCAGCCTTCAGGGCCTCCCCTCCCCATCCCCTTTTCTTGTCCTTCACTGGAAGCTCCTAGCACCATTCAGGAGCTTCTTCCTCTTATTAATCATTTTGATGGTTCTTCCTTGGACCCTCTTCAGTTTTTCTGAAATTAATCAATCCAGAGGCAGCCAAGAAAAAACTGGGAAGTCGGGGAAGTTTGTCTTTCATCCGACCCTTCCTCCTCTGGTTGCTCAGTGTCTGCTGTTGAGCCAGCAGCCATCATTTCCACTTCCTGTTCCCTGAGATTAAACTTCACTAAAAAAGGTGTGTAAATGTCCTTTTTATAATTAAAAAAACCCAAACTTGATTGCCTAGCAAGACACTCTGAGTTCCTGAACTCTGGGTAGCTGGAAGCTGGGACAAAGTGGTTGTTCTAAAATAGTCAGAAATGCATTTCCTGGGGCTCAAAGAGGGGCAGTCGGAATGTGTCCTTAGGGAAGGAAGAACCTTTCTGTGTTCTGGGAGAGATCGCTTTTAGTCACCTATCTACTCATGGGCCTTAATGGCCCATGAAGTTATTCAAGTACAACTACTTCAGCCTGGCCCAAGAAATCCACTCAGTCAGAAGCTGGGGGAGGGGCCCACACCATTAGTTGGGTGGGGAGCAAGAGCCTTTACTGGGTGCCAGCCATGGTGCCATGCAGGTTACATCAGAGGTCTCATTAAATCCACTTAACAACTCTATGAAGTGACTGCTTTTACCTTTGATTGTAGATGAGGAAACTGAGGCACAGAGAAGTGAAATAATTTTCCTAAGGTCACTAGCTAGTGAGTGGCAGTGTTGGGGTTCAAGCCCAGGTCTATCTAATGCCAAAGCCTGTGAACTTCACCACCACTCTATTCCACCCTGACAAATAAAACTGCCTTTGTGGAGCCAGTATATAAAAAACAAGGGCCACCCTTTGAGGACTTTCTCTACATTCTTCAAGGTATGCTTTCAAGCTACTCCCTGTGGCTTATTTTTTCATCATAGTTTTAACAACCACAATGTGTCCCATGCCCTGCCCATCTCCTTGACTTGTCCAGTACAGAAGGCCCGTGCATGAGAGCACAGGCTCCAGAGCCAGACTGCCTGGCTTCAAATCCCAGCTCTGTCACTTTTTAGCTGTGGGAATTTGAGTAAGTTGTTTAATCTCTCTGTGCCTCCTTCTCCTCTTCTATAAATTAGGGCTAATAAAAATACCTACCTCACAGAATTGCTAGGAGAATTAAATGAGGTAATGGATGTACAGTGCTTAACACAGTGCATGGTGCATAGTAAGCGCTCAGCAAATGCTATCTATTATTATCCTCCCCTCTTTTGCCCCTACCTCCCCAGGGTTCCCAGAGACCCCATACGGTCCTCAGACTGCCAAGGACTCCCCCCCATGGCATCCTTTCAGACCTGCTCGTGTACTGCACTCCTCTGAACACTAGCTTTCCTACCCCAAACCTCATGCTGAGTCCCAGTCCCTCCCCTAAAAAGTAATCCTAATCTTCATCAAAATTAAAATTTTCATGCACCAAAAGACACTATAAATGTAGTGAAAATGCAACCCATGAAAAGGGAGAAAATGTTTGTAAATCGGCTATCTGATAAAGGCTTAGTATCTAGAATATGTAAAGAACTCTTATAAATCAACAACAAAACAACCCAAACAACCCAATTAAAAAATGGGCAAAGGACTTGAATAGATATTTCTCCAGAGAAGATATGCAAATGGCCAATGAGCACATGAAAAAATGCTCAACATCACTAGTCATTAGGGAAATGCAAACAACAATGAGATACCACTTCACATCCATTAGGATGGGTTATAAAATAACAACAACAGAAAATACCAAGTGTTGCCTAGGGTATGGAGAAATTGGAACTCTCATATATCCCACTGGTGGAACAGTAAAATGGTGCAGCTGCTGTGGAAAATGGTATGGTGGTTCCTCAAAAAGTTAAACATAGAATTACCATATGATGTGGCAATTCAACTTCTGGGTATATACCCAAAAGAATTGAAATAGGGACTCAGGTATTTGCACATCCATGTTCATAGCATCATTATTCACAATAGCTGAAAGGTGGAAACAACCCAAATGTCCATCAATGGATGAACAGATAAACAAAACGTGGTCTATACATACAATGAAATGTTATTCAGCCTTAAAAAGGAAGGAAATTCTGACACATGCTACAGTGTGGATGAACCTTAAAGACATTATGCTAACTGAAGTAAGACACAAAAGGACAAATATTGTATGATTCCACTTATACGAGGTACCTAGAAGAGTCAAATTCATAGAGATAGAAAGTAGGATGATGGTTGCCAGGGACTGGGGGGGAGGAGAGGATGGGAAGTTGTTGTTTTTTGGGTACAGAGTTTCAGCTTGCTAGATGACAAGAGTTCTGGAGATGGATGCTCGTGTGGGTTGCACAACAATGTGAATGTACTTAATGCTACTGAAACTGTAAACCACAAAATGACTAAAATGGTAAATTTTATGTTGTGCATATTTTATTACAATTTTAAAAAGAAATCCCTTAAAGAATAAATTCCTTATCCCTGTGATGCTCTTAGGCACTGAGGATGCAATGGTGAACGTGACAGACAAGCTTCCTGCTCCTATGGGGCTTGCATTCTAGAGGGGAGAGAGAGAGAAAACCTAGTCAACAAATGAACAAATAAGACATTTTCAGATATGAAAAATATAAAACGGTGATGGGGGAAGCTACTTTAGATTAAGTAGTCCAGAAATACTTCTCTGAGGAAGTGACATTGTGACATTTAAGCTGAATTCTGAATGATAATAGGAGTCAATCATATGAGGATCTGGGGGAAGGTTATTCCAGGTAGAAGGGACAGCTAGTGCAAAGGCCCTGAGGCTTGAACTAGCTTAGTGTGAACTAAGAACCTAAAGAAGGCTGGTGAATGTGAAGATGAGTTTGGAGAGATAGGCAGAGGCCAGATCCTGCAGGGCCTGACAGTCCGTGTTGAGGGTTTGGATTCCAGTCTAAATCCAATAGAAAGCCATTAAACAATTTTAAGCAGGAGAGTGACATGTTCTGAAGAACTTCCTTAAATAGATCATTGACATCTGTGTGGAGGATGGATCCAGGTGAGAGATGATGCTGGCTTGGGTTAAGATGGTAGCAATGGAGATAGAGAGAACTGGATAGATTCTGGATATATTTGAGAGCTTACCAAGCTCTGTTGAAGGATGAGATGTAAAAGATGAGGTAAAATAATGACAAAAAAGATGATACTTGGCTTTTTTCTGAGCAACTGGATGACTGGTGGTGCCATGTACTAGAGATGAGGAAAAGTGGGGGAGGAATGATTTTGGGGATAGAAATCAAGAGTTCTGTTTTAGCTATGTTAAGTTAGAGATGCCTATGAGACACCTAAGAGGAGATGCCAAGTAGACAGTCAGAAATGATAATAATAATAACAACTAACATTTATTGATGATTACTGTGTGCCAAATACTGCCCCAGATGTTTTATACCTATTAGATCATTTAATTCTCACAACAACCCTGTGAGGTCAGGTATTATTATCATCCCACTTTACAGAAGAGGAAATGGAGGCAAAACAGGCTAAACAACTTGTTCAAGGTCACACAGTGCGTGGTAGAGCCAGGATTCAAACTCAGGCTATCCAACTTCAGACCCTACCATAAGCCTGGAGCTCAAAAAGGAGGTGAGGGCCAGACGTAGAAAGAGGGGCGTGTTCATCTTATTAATGCTCCTTTGAGCTATGGCACTGGACGAAATGATCTTGAAAGAGAGTGAGAAAGCCCTAGAGCATCTCAAACATTTAGAGGTAGAATGGAAGATAAGGAGTCAGCAAAGCAGACTGAGCCAGCATGAGGTAGTTGGCAAGCTGGGAAGGTGTGGTATCATGAGAGCCCAGAAAGGAGGGTGTCTCAGGCCGGCTGTGTCCAGTGCTGCTGGGAGGGCCAATATATCAGGGATAGAAATCTAAGCACATTGCTAGGACCAATGTTGAAGAGAAGGAAGGCTAGTTTCCTAATATTTGCATGCCAAAACTTGTGTAACACACTGCCCCTTCCCTCCTCTTCCCTTCTTTCCTTCCTTCCTCCCTTCATCCATTTAAATACATGGAGGTGACTTCAATACTAGAACCTATGGAAGGTGACCGAACAGTTCAGACCTAGAATCTCACTGTATCCTATTTAGTGTTTGCTTTGGAAGGGACTTCAGAGTCAGGTTCAGCTTACAGGAGAGAATTCAGTCATGCCTGACCTGAGGAAGGCTTCCAGTGGAACAAGGCAGCCTTGGGGTGCTGCTAATTTACTAAGGGTAAGGAAATTGGCACCAAACTTAGCAGCTTGGGCCTCCTTCCCACCTTCCTGGGAACAGCCTCAGGAGCATGGCACCGTCTATTCTGCTGGACACCTCTTCACAGTATGCCATCAACAACTACCACCAAGCCTTTCTCAGCGCATAAAGACTTCTGGGGAGACCAATACACTCTGGACATCATTTTTACAGTGAAGACCCAGAGTCCAGTTTGGTATTGCTCAGGGATTCCATGATTTGGGACTATCAGTTCACTCCAATCTATTGCTGGTCACTATTCAGCTCTCAGAAAAGTCTGTTCTTTTTCTAGGAGCATCTTCTATCTTTGGTCCATGCTGAGCCTTCCTTGAGTAATCAGTAGGTTTCCTCCACCTTCCAGGTCTCACAGAGACCCACACTGCTTTGTTTTTCTCTTTTTTTAATTGTCCTTTACTTAGCTCCCACCGAGAATAGTGGGATCCTTCATCTACTTTCAGGGTGGGGAACTGCTGGCTACATTCAGGGAAGAGGGACCTGTCCCCAAGACCAATTACACTGTGGTTCCATTTATGAGTGTCTACAAGCCCCATCATTTAGCATAGCCATGCCCACTGTACTAGGGCAGAAGAACGATATTTAGAAAGGTGGAGGGTTCAGTAAATTCTTCAGGTGAAACTAGTTTGAATTACATATACACATATGTACATTCACACAATGTATATCAATACATATGCAAAACTGTATATAAAATAATATATACATAACTATATGTACATCTATTTATAGATGGATATCTATATGTAAAACAAAGGAATGCAGAGCCTCCCCCCTTCCCAAGACACACAGTGCCTCACAACCTCCTGAGATCCAACTTTTCCAGCAGGACAAATGACTTGAAACCATTTTTGCAACCATCTCAGCATCTGAGCTACTACGACACATACGCAAACACACACATACATAGTAGATCCTTACCAGGTATATGTCGAATCTACTGGAATTCAATGTGGTGGGCTTTGGTGTCTGATGTTGCTAATGTCTGCAGGGCTAGGTTGGGGTTCTAGTTCAGTGTGATCTTTATTGTCACCTTATCTTTCTGGCTCCAACTTTTGACATCTGCGAAAAGAATAAATTAAACCAGATGACTTATAAATGGCCTTTCTAATTCTGATAGCAAATGATTTTCTGGGCCTGGGGTCTACAGGAGAAAGAAAGGGTCAAAGGGAAATCTCTTCTTTAAGGAAATGTAGCACTGACAGGCTTGCAATGTCTGGAGAAGAATCAAGAAATTAGTTGGGGAGAAGAGGAGCAGGTATCTGAAACTAGAGGAGCCGGAGAGGGCAAGAGAATAAAAGGACTTTTTATTCCAAATAATACTAGCTAACATCAGTGAACCCTAACCAGGTGCCAGACCTGTTACTTGTCTCATTTAATCCTCACACCAACTCTGTGAGTTAAGTAGTGTTGTCATTCTCATTTTAGAGATGAAAAACTGGCACAAAAATGGTAAGTAAACTACGCAAGGCCGCATAGCTGGCAAAAGGCAGAGTTGGACTGCAAACCCTGGCAGCCTGATTCCAGAGTGTGTGTCCTTAACTCCTCCACTGCCTCCAGAGAAAGGAGAGGAAGATTACATTGAATGTGGAGTTCCATTTGGGTATTTGGTGACCAACTTGGAGAAAAGGAAGCCAGGCCAAGCACAGCAGCTGGAAAGAAACCAGTAGATGCTAGGAAGAAAGTAAAGTTAGGCTCAGACTCCCTTGCATGTACTAAGGCTGTGGGCTTAGAGAGCCCTCACTGTCCAGAGTGAAGTTGCCACTGCTGCTCCCTGGACGCATGAGGGCTGAGGAATCCGGGGGAGCTGCGTTCTCAGGACTGAGACTCCCCGTGTTCCGAGCTGAGCCATTGGGGGTGTTAGTGAGGACAGCGCGAGCTGCCAGCCCAACAGCAAGCTGTGGGCTGCCACCAGCTTTTTCAGCCACTGTTAGAGCAGGAACACCACGTCCTGCCTTTGCCCCAGGCCCTGAGAAACGTGCCCAGTGCATGAGGGGCATTTTTCATGCCTTTCACTCCAAGCCCTCCCCACTTATGAGAAATGGTCTCAGTGTTCATTTCTCTACTTACAACTGCCAGTCCTTCCTTCACCTGGATCAATCTGTCAGCTGTCTCCTGCTACATGCAGCAGCAGTTCACAATGGATCAAATACACTCCTGTCTTTGACATACTCTTTCCGGAAAGATTCTGAGACTGCAGTGCCTATTGACAACTCATCCAGCCTTGGGAATCTGGCCAGAGGGAGGTTCCAGGCACCTGGTAGACAAAGCTGAAACCCTAAGACCATTTATTGCCTCCCTGGAAAGGGGGAGGAGCAAATCCGGGTGCTGAGTTTCTAGGCCTGCTAAACAGGGACCTCCTCCCTGTGAACCAGTTTGCCTGCTGCCACCTCCTCCAGCAGTGCCACTCATAATTTTTCATTGGTCTTTTTTCCATGCTCCATTCCTTTGGGTTCCCCTCATTAGAAGAACGTTTTCTGCAGGAAAGCCCAGCCAGCCCAAGGGGGTTCCATAGGGTTGTCTGAACCTTAATCTCCCTACCCATGACTTTCCAGTGGCCAGCTGTGGGGCTGATGTCAGGAGGGTGCAGCCTCACAGGTTGCCTTTCCACATCTAATCAGAAAGGAAGCAGGTCTACCTCAACCAACCCGCCTAATATCCTCCAGGTTCTTAGGGAAGTGGCTCTCGAAGATTATGATAGCCTGCTTCCCCAGCTCCCTGCCCCATGCTCTCTTGTTATGACCCCAAGATAATCAACAGCTCAGCCAACAAGCAATTTCCAGACTCTTCTTCAGAGTTGTCTGGGGAGGACCACCAAATCAACTCCATCTCTTGGGCCCGCCTCTGCTTGCTGGCAGACTCAAGCCCAGGCTGACTGGGTGGATATTATCTCCCCAACTGATGTCAATATGCTGGAGGCTCCTATTACCCAGGCTCAGAGGTGCCTCCCCTCTACTCCCTTCCTTACACTCCCTGCAGGAGGCCCATTTAGAATTTCTTTTCCCGTTCAAGGCACTCTGATGTCTTTTTAAGAGAATTTCATGCTGGAGGCACAAGCACATATCAGATTTTCCCCAGCTCACACCCCCATTAGGGAAGGTTTAGAGTTCTTTCTGGGGTACTGTTTGGCTATGGATCCTTTCTCCTCTAATATTCATCCCTGCACTTACTCTTTGGGAAGACACTGCCTTTCCACGACAGGACATTTTCCACCTCAACTGCCAGTTGGTCCTAGAGAGGACGTTTGGAGGGGCCTTTGAATGCAGAGTTCCCAGGGTGATATGTGTGATGTGACCCTGATTCTTGGGCCACATTCTGTGCCAGGCACTGGGGATAGAGTGGTGAAAAAGACAGACTGTTCTTGTCCTCATGGAGCTTACAGTCTAATGGGAAGAAACATTAATCGAATCATCACACACATAACTAAAGTCATTACAACTTGGGACAGGTGTAGTCAAGGATACAAATGGTGGCCAAGTAGAGAATAGGGGGTGAGAGAAGTTGACTTCATTTTTATCAAAATGACACACGCACCTGGTTAAAAAAATCGAACACTACAGAAAAACTTATAATAAAAAGAATCCTTTGCTCCATTCCCCCAACCTTCAGTCCCACAAAGCTGCCACTTTTAACCTTTCTCTTTTAATTCTTCTGATGTTTAACCTCTGTTTCTTTAAAGAATATGCTTCTGTCCTCTTTTCTTGATTTATCAATTTGAGACATTCATCTATTGGATTTCTACTATGATAGAAATCTTCTTCCATTTCTCCACTCCTCCCAATATAGGTATATAATATTGTAGTTCTATTACTAATTATCTTTGTAAAATTAAATAACATACACAAACCCTTATATATTGTTCCATCAACTATAGACAGCACCTCTTGACTCCCCATTTTTTTTTTAAAGATTGGCACCTGAGCTAACAACTGTTGCCAATCTTCTTTTTTTTCCCCTGCTTTTTTCCTCCAAATCCCCCCAGTACATAGTTGTATATTTTAGTTGTGGGTCCTTCTAGTAGTGGTATGTGGGATGCCTAATGAGTGATGCCATGTCTGCGCCCAGCATCCCAACTGGCAAAACCCTGGGCAGTGGAAGCAGAGCATGTGAACTTAACCACTCGGCCATGGGGCTGGCCCCTGTCTCCCCATTTTTATAACATGGAACTGTTCAAGTCTGTACCCTACCCTCCACCTCTTTCTCCTTCTACCTCCAGTTTCTGTCAAATATATAATTACTTTTACATTGTTGAGGTTGATAATATTTAAATTCTCTTATATACCTATGATTACATCTCCCATGCTTTGTTTATAGGTTGATTCTAAAAGTTGACAACCAATAAGTAATGTTTACATTATTGTGACTTCGAAAATATAATTCACTACAGACTGGGATGTTTTATGACTTTCATGGTCCCTAGGCACTTCTTCTTTGGTGAGCCCTTCTTTCATAAAAAAAGATCAAGAATGATATTTTATGGCTGTATAAGTATAAAGAGAAATATATTAATATTATGCATTAAAGTATTTTCTTTGACCTAAAAGTTCTATTTTTCCTTCTCATTTTAAAATAAATTAAAACACTTTTGTGGTCTCAAACTTCATATAATGGAATCATACATATGTACCTTTTTGTGTGTGACCTTTAAAATTGTTAGTGTAATTTTTATAATCTTCTAAAACAGCTTTATTGAGGAGTAAGTGACCTAGAATAAATTGCACATGTTGAAAGTGCATAATTTGATAAGTTTTGACATATGCATGTATCAGTGAAATCGAGATATTGAACATAGCCAACACCTGCAAAAGGTTCCTTGGGCCCCTTTGTAAGTCATTCCCCCATCCCTAGGCAACAACTGACCTGCTCTCTTTCACTATAGATTCAAATTTTGTAAACTGGAATCATGCAAAATGTATAGTTTTGTATCTGACTTCTTTCACACATCATATGTGTGAGATTCATGCTGCATGAATCAACAGTCAGTTCCTTTTTTATTGCTGAGTAGTATTCCACAGTATGGCTCTACCACAATTTGTTTATCTGTTTGCTTTTATTGGGCATTTGAGTTATTTCCAATTTTTGACAATTATAAATAAAGCTTTTAAGAACATTCGTGTACAAGTTTTTGTGTGGACATATGCCTTCCTTTCTCTCTAGGAGTGGAATGGCTGGATCATATGGTAGGTATATGTTTAACATTATAAGACACTGTCAAAGTCCTTTCCAAAGTGTCATACCATTTTAAAACTCCACCAACAATCAGAGTTCCAGTTGTTCCACATGCTTGCCGAAACTTGGTATTGAGATTCTTTATTATTTGATTTTCTAGTGGCTGTGTAGAGGTACATTATGGCTTGCACTTTTAATTCTCATTTGCTGAATGACCATTTCAATGTGTTTGTGAGCCATTTTTATACTTTCCTTTGCAAAGTGACACTTCAAATCATTTCTCACTTTTAAATATTGGTTTGTTTCAATAAGCCTTATTATTGAGTTGTAGGAAGTCTTTATGCAGTCATGCGTCACTTAATGATGGGGATATGTTCTGAGAAATGCGTCGTTAGGCGATTTCCTGGTTGTGTGAACATCATGGAGTGTACTTACACAACATAGATGGTATAGCCTACTACACACCTAGGCTCTATGGTACTAATCTTTTGGGACCACTGTCGTATATGCAGTCAATCGTTGACTGAAATGTCATAGTACTGTGTGTCTGTGACTTTACATTCTGGATACAAATCCTTTGTCAGATATGCGATTTGCAAATATTTTCTCCCAGTTTGTAGGTTGTCTTTTCATTCTCTTCACTGTGTTTTTCACAGGGCAAAAGTTTTTCATTTTGATGACATCCATTTTATCATTTTTTTCTTTTATAGATCAAGGTTTTGGAGCCATGTCTAAAAACTCTTTTCCTAACCCAAGGCCATGAAGATTTTCTCCTATGTCTTCTAAAGGTTTTATAGTGTTAGGTTTTGCATTTAGATTTAATGTACATTTTTAATTCTTTTTTATATAAAGTATGAGATTTAGATCAAGGTTCTTTTTTTTAACATACAGATATCCAATAACTTCAGCATTATTTGTTGAAAAGACTGTGTTTTCTCCACTGAATTGCCTTTGTACCTTTACAGATCTCTGTCTATACTCTCTCTTCTGTCCCATTGATCTATGTGCCTATCCCTTTATCAATACCACATCATCTAGATTACCTAGCTTTACATAAATCTTAAAATCATTCAATGTGATTCCCCTAACTTTATTCTTCTTTTTCAGATATTGTCTTGCCTTTTTTTAATTCCCTTGCCTTTCCACATTAATTTTAGAATAAGCTTGTCTATATCTACAAGAAACCTTCTGGGATCCTGATAGACATTACATTAAAGCTCTTGATCAATTTGGGAGAATTGACATTTTTAACTATGTTGAGCCTTCCAGTCCATCAACACGATATTTTTCCCCATTACTTGGTTTTGATTACTTTCATCAGCATTTTATAGTATTCAGCATAACCCTGCACATGGCTGGGAACTGTGGATTTGAAAAGATTAATTCTACATGATATTCAGTTGGCCTTTTCAGTTAGAAAACTCATGTCTTCCATCAATTTTGGGAAATTTGATCGTAGTATTCCTTTGATAATTTTCTCTCTTCCTTCTTTTTAGAATTTCCAATAGTTGGATATTAGACATTGAACCTCTTGAATTTTCCTTACTTGTTGTTTTTCTTTCCGCCTTTATTTCTCATCTTTTTTCTTCAACATGGGAGATTTCCTCATCTTTATCCCCCAATCCTCTGTAGTAGACAGAATTCTAAGATGGCCGCCAAGATTCCTGCCCTCTGGTGTACATGCCCTTTCTAATCCCCTCCCTTTGAATGTGGTGGGATGTTACTCTCACGATTAGGTTATATAGCAAAACTGAAGGGATTTTTCAGATGTCATTCAGTTCCCCAGTCAGTTTCTTTTTAGTTAATCAAAAGGGAGATTATCCTGGGTGGGCCTGACTTAATCAGGTGAGCTCTTTACAGGAGATCTATGAGTCAGAGACAGAAGTCAAAGAGATTCTCCTGCTGTTCTTGAAGAAGTAAACAACCATGTTGTAACCTGTCTAAGGGGAGGGGTGGCTTCTAGGAGCTGAGGGTCTCTTTCTTACAAATTTAAGGAACTGAATTCTGCCCACAGCCTGAATGAGCTTGGAAAAGGACCCTGAGATCTAGATGAGAATGCATCTTGGGAAGACCGTGATTGCATCCTGGTGAGACCATGAGCACAGAACCCTGCTATGCTGTGCCTGAACTTATGCCCTATAGAAACTGTGAGATAATAAATGTGTGTTGTCTAAGCTTGTGGTAATTTGTTATGCAGCAATAGAAAACTAATGCACCTTCTATGACTTTTTACTTTGCTAATCATATTTTTTATTTCCAAGAACTCATCATTTAAAAAAGTTAAAATCATTTATTTCAAATAAGTAATACCTTCCATGTGGTTCAAAAACCAAAGCAATATACAAAGGTTTACATAGAAAAGTTCTGCAAAGAGCTCATTTATAGTCTTTGTTCTTATTTTTTATAGCTTTCTATTCTTGTTTTACAGATGTAATATATTCTCAAATTTCTCCATTGATACTACTTGGAGTTTTGTGGGGATTTTTGAGGAAGATTAACCCTGAGCTAACATCTGCTGCCAATCCTTCTCTTTTTGCTGAGGAAGACTGGCCCTGAGATTGGTGCCCATCTTCCTCTACTTTATATGTGGGATGCCTGCCACAGCATGGCTTGATAAGCGGTGTGTAGGTCTGCACCCGGGATCCAAACTGGTGAACTCTGGGCCACCAAAGCGGAGAGCTCAAACTTAACCACTCTGCCACCAGGCTGGCCACTTGGAGTTTTATTTAAAGCTACCTTTAGTTCCCTGAATTAACTCTGCTTGTTCTATTTATTTTGCAATTTCTCTTTAATTTTCCAGCCTTTCCTCATATGGCTAATGCTCCTTTGTTTCCTGTTCATCTTTTAAAATAAGGCAGCAGAGATACTGGGAGCTGGGGTGTGAGCAGACCTTGTTATCAGGCATACTTTGCTTAAAGATGATGGGTGGGGGAGCCAGTTATGAAACTTCTGTGGGGGCATCGGGCTGGGGAAGAAGGGTCCAAATACCAGACTGCCGAAGGCCTAACTGTGAAGCACTAACACCCACCTACTTGCCCTCATTCTCTCTAGATACTTTGTTCAATTTCTGTCAAGAAGAAACTCTTTGTTTTCAGGCTGGCAAGTAAATATTTGGCAGCCAGATTGTCTCCAGGTCACAGCTGGGGGTTAACACTTCTGAGTAGGAGCTGCAGTTGTGAGGCCCTGTTGTCCTTGCTTCTCCCTCTAACTCTTTGTCATGCTTGCAGTCTCTGAGGCCAGAGCTTGCTAAGGTTTGCAAGGTAGGCGGGCTGCCCCTTTAGCTGCAGCACTTCCACACATAGTTTAAACTGATTGTTTGCTCCACTCTGCTTCATCAGTTAGTACTTCTCCAGATGCTTTCTGACTTCAGAAATTTATTTAAATTTCTCATCACTGATGGCTCCCCTCCTGTTCTCTTTATTGTGGTTGGTTTATGCATTTTAAAATTTCTGTACTATTATTTTAATGAGGTCTCTAGAGAGAGATGACTTAAATGTTTGTGCTCAGCCTACCATCTTGAACTGAAAAAGATGTACAATGGGGCTAATAGTGATGGCTATTGCATAGGTTTTTTTGAGGATTAAATGACTTATGCATGTCAGTTACTTAGCACAGTGCCTGGCACATATTTGATTATTTATAAATATTAGTTATTATTATTGTTATTGCTTTGACAAGCAATTGAGGAATAGAGTTCTGGACAGGGAATATTTTCCTAACGCCATTTAAAACCACACCAGGCAGGTGACCACTGCAGCCACCAGTGAGTTATGCCTGGTCTAAGTCCAAGTTTCACGTCTTTGGTTCCAGAAATGATGCTTCTGGAAACAGTTTTAAGTTTGGGCAGAAGCCACGGTGGTAGAGGGTGGGTGGAGGGAAGAGCTGCATACCCCAGGGGGCAAGCCCTGAAAGGGAAGCAGCAAAGCAGAACGAGAGCAACAAAATCTCAATTTTCCCTTGCAGCAAACTGGGAGCCAGCTGTGCTGATGGATGGAGGGTGGTTCTCAGCAGCAGCAGCAGCAGCAGCAGCAGCAGGCTCAAGAAGAGACCAGAACCAAGGCAAAGAAGCTGACAAAGGGCTCAGATTTGCCATTGACCCAAGGAAGCCAGGGGGGACGGAAGCTGGAACCAGGAAAAGGAATTGGATTTGTTTTTCTCTCGGAAGGATTGGAAACCTTCCCACTAGAAACTCATTCCCTTCTCTATTCATCAGGATCCCTTGCTTCCTCCTGAGTGACTGTGGGCACTGCGCCTGACTGCACCCGCTAACCCCTGACAGAGGCCAGAAGGACAGGCCACTATAGCCCTGTATCCTGAGTCCTTTCTTTTGGCCAAGCTGGGGATGGGGCTGATCTTACATGCAATAGGAGGAAAGCTTGCCTAGGCTTTGTAAAATCTTTAACAGAGCTGCCAAAACGTGATCCTGACCAGAGATACCTCTCTTGCTAGCCTGCTCTGCTGCTTGAAATCCCACAGTTCCTTTGAGTTCCTAGTTAAAATGCAAACATCATGGGAAGTTCTGTATTCAGGCATGAGTCCGCTACTAGCCAGAAAATACTAGGTTGAATTCATTTGTTCAATCAAACAGCTACCTAGCAGGCTTCCCAAAAAGGGTGACAGGGGAGGGAAGGAGGGGGTACCTGTGCTTGGAAGAGAGAGATGGAAAGGCAGATCAAGAGCAGAGGTACCCTCTAGGCAATCTTCTCAACTTGGACGGCAGGCTGAAATGCTTTCAAGATCCCTTCTCTTCTGAGATTCTAAATTTTTGAGAGGCTTCAAGGTAAAATGATTTGGCAATTCCTCTGGCATATTTGGGAATTCCATAGTAACCAGTCACTTGAAAAAACAAAGACAGACAGCAGGGCCTAGGAAGTGGGCGAAATGTTTGGAAAAGGATTTGGGACAAAGCCCTGGGGGGCCCCTTTCCTTCACAACACCTTTAGGGAAACACAGTAGGCCTAAGAGAGACCTGAAACCTGACATTAGTGCTATGATTCTAGCCCAAACTCAGTTTTCCAGGGCAATCGCTTGCTTTCTCTGCCTCAGTCTCTTTATCCATACAATGGGCATGCCCTACCTATCTCCACAGGATTGTTGTGAGGATCAAACGAAGTGATGGCCACGGAAGGGGTCCAAATGGCAAAGCCTTCTTTAAATACAAAATGTTTTTATGTATTAGGCTTCACAAGGGCCTAGTAGCTGGTCTCAATTTTAAGGAAGATTTTTAAAAAATACCTTTATTTTTATTCTGAAAGCATTGTATAATTAAAGAAAATACAGAAAAGTATAAAGAAAAAAATTAAAGTCACCCTTAATCCCACCCAGATATGAGTACTTTTGATGATGTGGATTTTGGTGTATTTCTTTCCAGTCTCTTTTCCTTCATGAGGGCAAAGACTGTGTCTGTTTGGCTCACTGCTGGATCCCCAGAATCTGTCACTATATCCAGCACATATTAGGTTCTCAAGAAATATTTGTTGAATTAATGAGTACATAGACTTATTTAAATTAAAAAAACATTCTGTGTACCATTTTATAGCCTGCTTTCTTTACCTAGTTATAACCTAATACTTCCTATGATGTTAAATATTCTTTGAAAATGTGATTTTTAATGCTTGCACTGCACTCCATCATATCAGTGTATCAGCCTTTTATTATTGGACATTTGTCTTGCTTCCAGCCTTCTACTATTATAATTAAAACAGAGAAATAGCCCCATAGCAAAATCTTTGTGCCCATACATGTTTATTTCCTTTGGACAAATTCTTAGCAGTGGGATTCCAGGGTGACATGGTAAGCACATTTGAAAGTCTTTTAATGCATATACCAGATTGCCCTCCATGAAAGTTGTACCAATTCATTTACCCACCAGCAGTGTCTATGTTTTTTTTTAATGCACGTAAGGTTTTGATTTTGACTTTGTCACATCTATCTATATTTTTCCTTCTTGACTTCTTCCATTGTATTTTTGCTTAGAAAGTCCTTAGGGAAGATCTTTTAAAACGATAAAAGGTCAATTTGTATGCGGTTCCTGCTTTTGCAATACAATGTATTCATGGAAGCTTTATCATAAGACAGTCTACATACTGGGAAATGGACCAAGCTCATGCATACACATGGCTGTATTCATCTATTCCAACTTGATTGGTTTCATCAGCAAAAATTAATGAATGTGTGGGTAAAGGCAGCAAGGGGTGAAGTATAGGTGTTCAGAAAGCAGTGCCGCAGGGCAAGCAGTGAAGAACAGCACTTGCCTCTTAATGGTTCCTGTGTCTTTCTTGGATATCAGGGACTTTTCAAGCAAATTCTGTTCAGAAAACCCCTTTCCAAAGCCAGAAAAGCCAACAGTGCAGGGCCTATGTGATCAGTAGGTGGAAGGGAAGCTTACAAAAGGCCCAGGATTATTCCTGGTTTATAAGGAGATGCCGGAGAGTGATAAGCACTTCAGAGAGGCTTGCCCTTGATTCTGACTTTCCTTGACTGTGAGTCTTGAGCGATTTGAGGCTAGCTGGCTGGGTTTTGGAAGGAATAAAGCTTATGCTGGCCCTCAGCAGGGAAGTGGGACAGTGTCTCTGGCCAGTGTTGCCCAAGAAAGCTGCTTGTCGTTCACTCTGGGGCTGAGGAAGTGAGAGAGGTTCAAAAAGGACAAGTTCCCTCATTGATCATCTCTATCTCCACAACATCTGGCAGAGTGCTGAGCACACAAGAGACACTCGGTAAATATTTGAAGGATGGATGAATGAATAAACCAATTGTTGCTTTGCTGGTCTACGCACCCAGAGAGTTTCTTGTTCACTCCCTGCTGTTTTCTACACCTTGGATTCCTCCTTTACTATGCAAACTTTCCTATCCTGCTTCCCATTCTCTCTGGGAGTCTTTCTCAAGGTCCTGAAACTGGATATTCTGATTGTAACACTGGGTTGTGGTTAAGAGCATGGAATCTAGGGCTATGTATATTTGGGGTAGCACCCTCAATCTACCATTGAGTGGTGTGTGACATTGGGCAAGTTATTTATCATTTCTCTTTCTTTTTAGTTTTTTTGTGAGGAAGATTGGCCCTGAGCTAACATCTGTTGCCAACCTTCCTCTTTTTGCTTGAGAAAGGTTGTTGCTGAGCTAAGATCTATGCTAATCCTCCTCTACTTTATGTGGGATGCTGCTACAGCGTGGCTTGAGGAGTGGTGCTAAGTCCGCACCCGGGATCCAAACCTGCGAATCCCGGGCCGCCAAAGTGGAACACGCGAACTTAACCACTATGCCACTGGGCTGGCCCCTATTTATCATTTCTAAACCTCGGTTCTCTATTTGTAAAATGGGGTTAACAATAGTATCTACCTCTTTGGACTGTTGTGAGGATTAAATGAGATAACGCATGTAAAAGATTTAGTATAGTACCCGGCACATAGTTAACGCTCAGTGGTTATTAGCTGTATTAGTTTCCTGTGGCTGCTATAACAAAACCCCACAGGCTGGGTAGCTCCTAAACAACAGAAACTTATTTCTCACAGTTCTGGAGGCTGAAAACCCAAGATCAGAATGGCAGCATGGTGGGGTTCTGGCGAAAGCCCACTCTCTGGTTCATAGATGGCTCCTTCTCATTGTGTCCTAACGTGGTGGAACGGGCAAGAAAGCTCTGTGGGGTCTTTTTTCTAAGATCATTAATTCCATTCATGAGGGTTCCACTTTCATGCTCTAAGCACCTCCTAAAGGCACCACCTCCTGATACCATCACAGGCATTAGGATTGCAACATATGAACTTTGAGGGGACACAAACATTCAGACCATAGCACTGCTGTAATAAATTACCACCGATTTGGTGGCTTAAAACAACAGAAATGTATTCTCTCCCGGTTCTGGAGGCCAGAAGTCCAAAATCAGTTTCACTGGGCTAAAATCAAGGTGTCGGCAGGGCCTCGCTCCCTGAGGTCTAGGGGAGAATCTGTTCCTTGCCTCTTCGACTTCTAGCGGCTGCCAGCATTCTGGGCTTCTGTGGCTGCATCACTCCAATATCTGCCTCTGTGGTCACATTGCCTTCTCCTCTTCTATCTGTGTGTTTAAACTCCCTCCGCTTCCTTCTTATAAGGATACACAGGATTGCATTTAGAGTTTACCGGGATTATCCAGAATAATCTCCTGTAATATAAGGCCTAAAATTTCACGTGCTGCCTTGCCATTTTGGAGTCTCACAGGGCCTCAAAGTCCTAACTGTGTTTTCCTCTGCTCTTGCCAGGTATGTCTCCCATCCAGCAGGAAAGTCTCCCTATCCGGCTAGTCCCCCATCAGCTGGATCAACTGCACCCCACCTGGCCCAGTCCTCAACCTAATGGGTTTCAACTCCCTGAAAGCCTGTAAATTATTCAAACAAGCCAATCACATCCTCCCTCAGGGACCGAGGGGTACCTCACCCTTCTGTTACTACAAAGCCTGCCTCCCACAGTCTTTTTCAGTTTACTCTATTCCCCAGTGCAACTCTTGTGTGGCTCTGCCTGGCATGTGGTGTCCTCCTCCCCTGAGCTGTGAGTGTATGTGACTAATAAACTGCTGCCTAGTTCATGTGTCTACCCTGGTGTGCCATATATTTGACCATCCTCAGAGCACTATAGTGGGACTCCCTCCTTCACCACTGGGGTGAAGAAGAGGGGAACAAAACATCTATCCATTTCAAGATGGTTAATTGAATCACATCTGCGAAGATCCCCCTTTTATCGCCAATGCCATACAAGTTGGCATGCGCACGTTCCAGGGAGCAGGAGGTGGATATCATTGGGGGGACACTTTTAGTTTACCACGGTAGCCTTTATTATTACGAAAGAGAGTGCAGGTTCACAAACCCCTTAGTAACTCTAGAGGGCTGATTATTTAATTCAGCATATCTCTGAGTTCCTGCTGACTTTTCTGTTAAGGAATACCAAAGACTTACTCAAATTTTTTAAGGAAAGTGAAGCATCATTGAAGCTTAAAGAATTTTAGATTGTTTTTGAACATCACTCAATGGTGGGAATATTCCTCTCTAGTTAACAAATCTTTACTCCAGTTCTCCCCTCATACCTGATTTCCAGGGCTGTGGCAGAGCCTGCTGCTTGTCCCCTCATATCTATTCTCCTTTTCTTCCATACTAATAGAAAGTTTAGGTGGGTACATGGCTCCCCAGAAAAAATATTCTACTTCTTAGCTTCCCTTCTAGCTGGAAGTGGCCATGGGGTATAAGCCAGTGGTACACAACCAGTGGGATGTAAGCTTAAGTGCTACGTGTCAGCTTCTAGGCACTTTCTCTAAGAAAGCTGCCCATGTCTTTTGCCTCTTCTTTGGATCTTCTTTCATCCTACATTGTTAGAATGCAGACACAATGGTTGGAGCTCTAGATCATCACCTTAGACTATGAGGGCAAGGGCAAGACTGTAGGAATGGCAGAACATTGAACTGGAAGTAACCTGGATCCCTGCAGACATAACGGGACAGAGCCACCATGAGCCTGACACTTACACGAGGGAGAAATAAACTACATTGTTTAAGTCATGGTTATTTGAGGTTTTCTGTCAGTAGAAGTTGAACCTAATGCCAACTGAAATATAATATCGTCCTCCTCCCCTAACTCCTCCTTTTTCTCCTTTTTTGGTTGTTATTGTTGTTCTCCAAATGGCAGACTTGCTAAGAGACTTCAAGTATGATGACCTTTGCTCATTATCCTGTATGACTTCAAGATCCATATGGACAACTCATTCAACTGGCCTCTCAGTTCTTCGGTACCTCATTCCAATAACCGTGTCCTCTATAACATCTCAGCCACCCATGACTGCGCAATCTCCAAAATCAGTAACTCCAACAGCCCCCTGTATGACCACAGCTTCCTCTTCTTCTTGATTGCTTGTTCAACTATTTCCACTATGACACTTTTTTGACCTAATCAGTACCTCCAGTATATTTACACCTTAATTTTCTCTCAGTCCATCAACTCTCTCTTTTTGTTCATTTTTATTCAGCTTATATTACATGATTTATCACTTCAAAATTTTTCCACTGCCCCAAACTCTCTTGTCCCTCTGACTTTTTGCTGTACCTGCCTAGTACAACCTTAATTCTGGATGAACCCTATTATCTACTTTCTTTATTCCTTAACCCAAGCACCCAAGCACTGCCAAAGAAGTTACACAATAGGGCAGGCTGGAATCACTATAAATTTATGATAATAGGTCATTCCAGCTAAACATAGCACGTTGAACACCTATTCCTTCATTAAACCCCATCAAAATGGAAGTAAAGAAATTTTTAAAAAAGGTATAAACCCATGAGAAGAAAGAGCAGAAAAGAAAATCAGAGGATAAGATGTGAATATGTTTTTGTAAGATGGAAAGCAGGTGGAGGAGTTCGCAGAACTGAAAAGGCTAAATACCAAGACCATGCAAAGGATGATGCCGATAAGAAGCAAGCCAATTCACCTACAGAATTCCAGAGAGGCTCAGGAATCGGAAGTGCTAGTTAATGAGTACAGTTGGGGTGGGAAATGTGTAGAACCATAAAGAAGGAGTTGGGCCGAAAACTTGTGTAAGAAGGAGTTACACCCCTGAATCTCTTCCCTTATCCTGATAGGAGATAGGAAATTTATTCCCTGGAGAAAGTGAACCAGAGAGATTTTGGTTTTGGAGATATCAGGCACAGAGCATGGTATCATCTGAAAATAGTGGAATTAAACAAAAGTCTACATATTCATTGGCAAGACCCCCATACCTCTTTTGCCACATAGCTCCAAGCACGTTAGCAGTGAGAAATATAGTCACCAGGCAAGGGATTGGAGCATTGCTCTCCAGAGAAACTGAATGGCCCAGAGAAGAGATCTGTAGAAACAGGCAGTCCTTGCTTCACAGTTGGGTGGGACTATAAAAATGACTATTGCAAGCTGGAATCATGCAAAGTTATCTTAATAACAGGAAAACTTAACACTTACTCATGACCTTAAAAAATTTTTATCAAAACATTAAAAACTCTTACTGTCAGGCATAAATGCATAGGGAAATGACGAAAGAGTAAAACTGCTATTTAGTACGCTGCAATTTAAAACACTAGGAACATTGAGAATTAAAATGTCTAAATTTTGTAAAATTTACCAAGAAGTAGTTTGGACAGCGCTCGCCCTCTTCTCATAGTATAGTTGATGACATGGAGCAAGCATATTTCCTATGCCTTGGCATGGAAATAGTCACATTCTTTTCTAAGTTTGGATCAGCTTCCAACATTTTATCCTTTGCACTTTAAATGTGGTGGAACATCTCTGAGAGTTCCTTTAATGTGAAGTTTTTTTGCCAGCATCACTTCCTCTGGGACACCTTCATCCTTTTTGTCACAACTACTTTCCTCATTTATGTTGATAAGTTCATCTTCACCAAGTTTCTCTGGCTATATATCTAGAACCTCTCCTTTATGACCACTTCGTGCTCCTTCATCTTTTGTCATATAAGTTATTGATGGGGTTGCCTTTCAAAAAAGACCTGTCTCATCAATATGAAATGGTTGATGATCATCAGAACCACTTGCCTTAACTAATCCTTGGAATCTGGGTGCAAATTTTACAGCAGTATCCTCATCTGTGCTAGTTGCTTCACCAGATGGATTAACATTAATCAATTCGTGCCAATTTCTGAAATGATTAAAGCAGACTTTACTGGCAATAACTTCAATGCTTTGGCCTGAACCCTAGCCAAACTGATTGGGATTTTTTTTATTACGGTCTTTAAAGTAGAAGTAAACACTCCATTTCAATCATAAGTAGTTTTCTGTTCCTACTGCAGTTTAAAATAAAAGATGTTGATGCAACTTTACCTTGTTTTTTTCTAATATTAATCAAACTTGTCCAATGTTATTCACACTATAGCTTCACGCAGGCTTAGGTCTTGTTGTAGCTTTGCTTTGCAATCACCATTTCCAAATCACACCCAATTGCAATTTCAGCATTTTCACTTTTCATTTCTTTGCTGTACTCTGATCTTTGTTAGCCAATTTCCTCTTTTGATTACCCATTTTTGTAAAATGTCATGTGGGTTTATCACTGGGAGACAAGGAGGCAACACAGCTACCACAGGCTTTGTTGTCTGTGCATGAACTGAATAACAGATTCACAGTAACCAATTAGCAATAGACTTTGAGAGAAGTGACATGGTCTTGATGCACATCTGTTATTTACATAGTGATTTGTGGGCTGAGGAGCTAGCATCATAGTTTGTACTTTATGCAGTGACTCACAGTTAATATACTGTGATAACTGAAATTTGAACTGTGCTGTGTTGGGGGACTGGTGATAAGTGAAATTTGTTCATATAGAAATTATGCAAAATGAGGATTGCTGGTATTGAGTACTGTTGCTTCTCCAATGAAATGTCTGGGTTCCTGCCCAATTATCTACAGTGAAGCCTAGCAGTTAGTAAGCTTTAGAAAAACTTCCATTTTAAAATATAAATAGACAACAGAGGATCATTAGAGGATTTGAAGAAAGCCTTTAACATGAAAGAAAGAAAAGAGAGGAAGAGAGAAACTCAAAGGAAACAGAGACAATGCATAGAGCAAGAAACTTTAAAAGACCAATAATAAATATCCTTAGAGAGATATTTCATACAATAAATAGAAATAGGATCCTTAAAAAGAATAAAAGAAAAGAGAACAAGAAAGAGCTATTAGAAATTCAAAACAGTATAACTGGCTTTTTAAAAAATCACTGGAAGAGTTGTAAGACAAAGACTCCTACCCAGAAAGTAAAGCAAGAAGATAAAGTCATGGAAAATCAGAGAGAAAAGATAAGGAACATGAGAGAATCAATGTAGATGGGCAAAATTTAATTAATAGGACTTCTAGGAAGAGAGAAGAGAGAAAAATGGATAGGAGGAAATGTAAAAGAAATAGTGTAAGTTTCCCAGGAGTGAAGGACATGAAGGTCCAGATTGCAAGGGTCCAACAAGTGCCCAGCTCAATTAATGAAAAAAGACCTAGACTATGACAAAGCATCATGAGAACACAGAACACTGGGGATAAATAGAAGATAGTAGAAGCTTTCAGAAAGGAAAAACAGGTTACATACAAAGGATTGGGCAATCAGACTTTTTAACAGCCACACTGGAAGTTAGAGAATAATGGGAAAATGTTTTCAAAATTCTAAGGGGAAATTCTTTTTAAATAAGCATTTTATATCCAGCAAAACTATTAATCAAGATTTGGGATAAAATAAGTAAATTTTCAGACATGCAAGTTCTCAGCAAACTTAACTCCTGTGCATCCTTTCTCAGGAAGTAACTGGAGGAAGTGCTCCAGGAGATGGGAACATTTGGGACCCAGGAAAGAGAAGATTCACCATAGGAGGGGAATGAAAGGAAGCACTAAGATGAGAGCTGTGCAGCAGACCTAGAGGGCAATCAGTCTAAATTGTAGCAAGAAGATGCAGGCCTGCAGGACAGATGTCTCCATTAAAAACATGGAACTGATGGAATCCCAGATATATTTGACCATGTGAAAAAGAATATTCTGGAGAGAGGAGAATTTAAAAAATATTGATAATAGAAAAATAGAAAATCAACAAAATTTTTAAAAGAGCAAACTCACTCTAGGGAGAAAAAGGAATGTAGAAGAAAGGAAATATAATCATAGTATACTACTTGGCCCAGCAATGAAAGATATTGACATAGTCATAATAATGTAAATGATGAGTATCAATTTAAACAATAATTGGGATGTAATTCTATTGGAAGGATGGAGGATAGAGAAGTCTGTGTGAAAGAGTGTGCATGTGTGTGGTGTTTTAAAGAGCAAAACTCTATCACCTTCTTGAATTATTAATGACTTGATGATTTTTTTCTTCTCTATATGAAAATGTTCCCTCTTTATTGGGTCTTTCAGCTTTTTAACATGTTTAAAATTCTTCCATTAATAAAATAAAACAAAAACAAAGGGAAAAGAAAACCATCTAGCCAAACAAGCAAAATCCTTCAAACTCACACAACCCTTCAGCTAACTTCCCTCTTTCTCTCCTACTCTTTCTCACAGCCAAATGTCTTGAGAGTGGTTTATATTCACTCCTTCCATTTTCTCTGCAAAAAAGCTACTTCCTTTGCAAAATAAGTGAGTTTGGCAAGGTTTCAGGGCACAAGATCAATATATAAAAATCAATTATATTCTTATAGGATGTCCATTCTCTGCAAATTGATCTATAGATTCAATGCAATCCCAATCAATATCCCAGCAAATTTTTTTGCAGAAATTGACAAGATGATTCTAAAATTTATATGAAAATTCTAAGGATGTAGAATATCAAAAAATATATTGATAAACAATAAAGTTGGAATATTTACAATACCTGATTTTAAGTCTTGCTTTCAAACTTTACTAATCTAGAAAGTGTGGTATTGATGTAAGAAGAGGTATACAGATCAGTGGAACAGAATCACATATATATGTATATATAAAAGTATACATACACACACAAACACACACATGTATACAAACATATGTGTTCAATACATATAAAATATAATGTATATAAATCTTATATATATGTATATATATATACACATATGTATATACATATATATATATATAAACTTACTTTAACAAAGGTACCAAAGTAATTCAATAGGAAAAACATACTCTTTTTAACAAATGGTGCTAGGACAACTGGATATCCTAATGTAAAAACTGAACCTCTACTGTTACTTCACCCTAGACATAAAAATTAACTTGAAATGGAGCATATGTCTAAACATAAAACCCCAAAATTAAAACTTTAGAAGAAAAATAATAGGGGAAAATATTTATGACCTTGAGGTAGGCAAAAGCTTCTTAGAACACACACACACTAAAAATCTGATGAAGAGTATATAAAGAACACTTACAACTCAACAATAAGACAAACAACCCAAATTAAAAAATGGGCAAAGGATTTGGACACTTCACAGAAAAAGATATGTGAATGGTAAGTAAACAAAAGATAATTAATATCATTAGTCATCAAGGAATTGCAAATTAAAACCACTGCTCACCCAGTAGAATGGCTAAAATTTAAAATATTGATCATGTCAAGTGTTTCTGAGGATGCGAGAAGCTGGAGCTTTCATACAGTGCTAATGGGAACGTAAAATAGCACAACCAATTTGGAAAACAATTTGGCAACTGCTTGGAAAGGTAATCTTACACCTACTATATGACCTAGCCATTCTACTTCTAGGTATTTCCCCAAGAGAAATGGAAGCCTATGTCCACACAAAGACTTGTACAAATATATTCAGAGCAGCTTTATCTGTAATACACAGCCCCAAACTGGGAACTACCCAAATGTTCATCATTTGAGGAATGGAAAAACAAATTATGCTAAATCCATATAACAGAATACTGCTCATCAATAAAAGAAACAAATTATTGGTATATTCATTAACATGAAAAAAATCTCAAAATCATTATGCTAAGCGAAAGAAGCCAGGCCAAAAAAAGTACACACTGCATGAGTCCATTAATATAAAATAATAGAAAATGCAACCTAACACGTACTGACAGAAAGCAAACTAGTAGAAGCCCATGGATGAGGGTGGAGGGAGGAATGGATTACAAAGGGGCACAAGGAAACATTGGGGGGATGATGAAAACATTTATTCCCTTAATTGTGGCGATGGTTTCACAGGTATATATTTATGTGAAAACTGAGTGAATTGTATACTTTAAATATGTGCAGTAGTGTACTTCAATTACACCTCAAGAAAGTTTAAAAATATTTAAAAAGAAACCAATTACTGATATGCTACAACATGTATGAATCTCAACAGTCTTATGCCACGCCAAAGAAGCCAGACAGAAAATAGCACATATTGTATGATTCCATTTACATGAAACTCTAGAAAAGACAAATCTAATCTAGAGTGATTGTCTGGAGTCAGGAATGGAGATTAATTGAGAAGGGCTATGAAGTGTATACATTTGTCAAAACTCATCAACTGTTCACTCTAAATGGGTGCATTTTCTTTTATGTAAATTATAGCTCAATAAAGTTGGTTAAAAATTAGAAGAATCATTATTTTCAGATGATATGGCTGGCTGTCCAGAAAATTCAAAATAATCTATAGATAAACTACGAGAATTAGTAAGTAAATTTAGTAAGGTCATTGTTAATGAGGTGAATAGACAACAATCAATTGTCGTTCTATACACCAGAACAAACGATTTGAAAGCGAAAATTGAAAAACTGTACCATTACTCTGGGTTGGATCTTGGAAAAGAAAGAGGACGTAAATGGAAAAGCTGGTAAAATCCAAATAAAATCTAGAGTTTAGTTAATAGTAATGTACCAATGCCAGTTTCTTAGTTTTGAGAAAAACACCATGGAAATATAAAATGTAAACAATAGAGCAAATTGTATGGGGGGTATACAAGAACTCTCTTACTATCTTTGCAACTTTTCAGTAAATTGAAATTTAGTCCAAAATGAAAACTTTATTTTTTAAGAAAGCAATCCTTAAAAATAAAAAATAATGTCAAACAAACTGACTTAAATTTCTATCTAGTGATGGTATTATTCAAAAAACTTAAAAACAATAATTTGACTGTACATCTCCAGTGGGCTATGCCTAAAGGAGAAAAATGATTGCAAACAAACAAACAACAACAATAAGAACAACACACTTTAACCCTTAGTATATCATCAAAAATAGTCATCCTATTTACCATCTGGATCCAGTATACCCTTTTCAATCTTTATAATTTTAAGTCATCTTACAGATAATTTACAGAAGTAAGAGTAAAGGCATAATGAAAAATAATTTTCTAAAAATCTTTCGGAAATATTTTAATACAAGTAATTTTGTATCAAGTAAATTTTGCCACAAAAACATCATAAACAATATAGAATGTTGTCACGTCTTTTTTCTTTTTAAAGATTGACAACTGAGCTAACAGCTGTTGCCAATCTCCTTCTTCTTTCTTTCTGCTTTTTCTCCCCACAGCTCCCCAGTACATAGTTGTATATTCTAATTGTGAGTGGCTCTGGTTGTGCTATGTGGGCCGTCGCCTCAGCGCAGCCTGACGAGCAGTGCCATGTCTGTGCCCAGGATCCAAACCAACAAAGCCCCTGGACACTGAAGTGGAGTGCTCGAACTTAACCACTCGGCCATGGGGCTGGCCCCTGTCACATGTCTTTTAGCAGAAAGGGATGTCACAAAATCCTGGATAATAAAGTACTTCCTGTTAATGACTGTCATTCCTTTTGTGTGTGTCTTTTTCTTTTTCTTTTTGCTTCTTGGCATAATACTGTTGCAGTTTTGTTGGTCATTCCTTTTTGTCTTTAGAAATGTATTATTCACTCATCAATTCCTGAGTTTGAGAAAATCATCTAGGATATTATATCTTCATCTGAAGATCCATAGTCTGAGATTTCACACACACAGTCAGTTTCCCTGTAATCATTTGAGTCTGGAGTACTGTTATCTTTCTCTTCATATTCACATTCTGATTCATCTAACAATTGTGAAACACTCTCATTTGTCAATTTTCTTCTATTTGCCATTTTGGGAAGAAATTTTTTAAAACATCTGTGTTCTCAAAGGGTTTATTAACAGCTAAAAGCAGGCTACAAAACAAAAACACCTAAACCATTTATCATAGCATTGAAAAACATTCAATATCTAAGAGTGAAACTAGGAAAATTGTTCAAGATCTCTAAAGAGAAAGTTCTAAAACGTGTTTGAGAGGAAGTAAATAAGACCTAAATAAACAGGCAGATTGTAAACGGATTGTATATCTCAACATCGTAAAGATGTAAATTCTGCCCGATTTGATCTACAGATCCAAGAGAATCCCAGTCAAATCCCAGAAGGTTTTTTCATTTGTGGAAATTGACAAGCCAATTATAAAATTTATGTGGAAATATAAAGGGCCAAGAATAGCCAGGGCAATCTTAAGGAAGAAGAACAAAACAAGACATAATACCAGAAACTAAGCTGTATCTAGCTGCAATGATAAAGCTAACGTGGCATTGACACAAGGATAGACAAATAGATCAATGGAACAGAATAGAGAATCTAGAAACAAATCCACGCTTGTAGTCACCAGATTTATCTCAAAGATGGCATTGTGGTTCAGTGGGGCAAAGGATAGTTTTTTCAATAGATGGTGCTGGATCACTTGGTTCTCCACACAGGAGAAAATGCATATTGACATCTCTTCATACCATACAGAAAAATGAATTCCATGTAGATTTCAGATATAAATGTAAAAGGTAAAACAATAAAGCCTTCAGAAGAAAACTAAGGAGAATATAGAGTAGGCAACGTGAAGGACCTCTCAGTGGCCAAATCTGGGGCAATTTGAACAACAAAGTAAATAATAATAGCAATGGATTATAATCCATAGAATAAAATAAACACACATTGGTCCATACTGATGTAAGTAAATAATTGAGTAAACAAAGTGTGGGGGAGGGATAGCTCTTTCTTAAGGAAGAATTCTAGTTAATAAATGTAGAAGAATTGATGGATATAGATAATCATCGTGAGGCAAACACCACAGTAATATTTATTGCAAGCGAGAAACACTGATGGATTCTCAAATTAGTGGGCAAAAGTTTAATGAGAAACAGGATATTAGCATAGTCTCAAAGTACCTCCCTTCAAATATTTGTCAATGGCAAAGGGGAAAATAACAACTTTACAGTGGAGAAACCTAGCAGACAACGCCTTAACCAAGTGTTCGAGGTTACCATCACCAGTAATAGGGCACATTGACATCACGTACCTGCTGACATCATGCACTGAGAAGGACGGACTATCACCTCTGTGGTATTATTGCAAAAAAAAAAAAAAAGGCATGACCACAATCTAATCATGAGAAAACATCAGGCAAGTTCAAATTAGGAACATCCTACAAAACTAGTACCCTTCAAAAGTGTCAAGGTCATTGTATTAGATTTCTATTGCTGCTGTAACAAATTACTGCAAACTTAGTGGCTTACAACAAAACAAATTTAGTCCCTTGTAGTTCTGGAGGTCAGAAGTCTAAAGTCAAGTTGTCAGCAGGGCTGCATTCCTTCCGGAGGCTCTGAGGGAAGAATCTGTTTCCTTGTCTTTCCAGCTTCTAGAGCCCACCTGCATTCCTTGGTTTGTGACCCCTCCCTTGCAATGCTCCATCTTGCTTCTGTTGTCACATCTCCTTCTACTGACTCTGATCTCCTGTCTGCATCCCGCTTATAAGGACCCTTGTGATTACATTGGGCCACCTGGATAATGCAGGGTGATAACTCCATCTCAAGACTTTTAATCACATCTGCAAAGTCCCTTTCAACATACAGGATAACATTCATAGGTTCCAGAGATTAGAACATGGGTATCTCTGGGGGCCATTATCCAATGTACCACAGTCATGAAAGATAAAGAATAAGGAACTGGCATGGATGGAGGAAATTAAGGAGACATGATAACTAAATGCAATTGGATCCAGGACAAGAAAAAGGACATTAGTGGGACAACTGGCAAAATTCAAAAAAGGTCTATAAATTAGTTAATAGTGATGTATCAATGTTAATTTCCTGGTTTCTATAGGAAATAAGGGTATGGGCACTGTGGGTATATAATATGTTAACATTAGATGAAGCTAGGTGAAGGATATATGGAACTCTCTGTAGTATTTTTTGTAACTTTTTCATGAGTCTAAAATTATTTCAAAATAATTAAAAGAAAGACACAAACAACAACAATAACCCACAATAAGATACTACTACACATCCACCAGAATAGTTAAAATGAAAAAAAAAGACAATACCAACTGTTGGTGAGGATAAAGAGAAACTTGAATTGTCATTCATTGCTGGTGGGAGTATAAATTGGTACAAACATTTGGCAAACTCTTTGGCAGTATCTTCTCAAGCTAAATATATATCCATACTCTGTGACCCAGTGATTCCGTTTCTAAGCATATACCCAACAGAAGAGCAAATGTGTTTACCAAAAGATATGTACACGGCTGCCACTGCCACTGCAGTACCTGAGAGCCTGAGAAAGGGGAAGGGAGAGGGAGCTATCAGCTGTCTTCAGAGGGTGGGTGGCAGCGGTGGTGGTCACTGCCATTGGGGAGGCACAGTGGCCAGGGTGGGGGCGCTGTGGCTGTGAAAGGGAGTGGGAGGGAGGAGGCAGTGGCCTGTACCAGCCACGGGGAATAAAAACAAGAAAGGAGAAAGAACCGCCAAAAGCAGAGAAATGTAGGAAAAGTTCAAAAGAACAAAATACAATAGAACCAGAGTGCGCCTGTCAAAGAGCTGGAGCTGCGGAGCTTGACATCACCTCTGAAGAATAGTGAGATGTTGGGCGTTGCAGCACCTCCTCATAAGGATACCAGAAGCAGCATATCATATTAAGCCTGATAGCTGGCAGATCGTTGTGTAAATTACTTTGCAGGAATCCAAATTGATTCACTTACAGTTCATCTGAACTTTGAATTGACCCTTACTTTTTTATTGCTGGTTTTTCTCCCTAGTTTTCACCATTCCTATTTCCACCCACTTCTCGTTCCACCCACTTACTAAATATGATTGACGCATGCAAGTGAATTAAACTATTATTGTTCACGTTTTTACTCTCCTGTCTCTCAACATTACTCTTAATTTGAACATTTCAGTCTGAATGTTTCAAATAGGTTTGATATTTCCACGTCACTTTTCAACCTTTAAAATATCACACTCACCTTCAAAATCAACAGTTGCTTCATTCTGTGAATTACCCTCTATTAGGACAGCAAAGTTGGCTCTCCATGCCGTGGGTTCCGCATCCACAGTTGGTTGAATCCGCGGATGCTTAACCCTCGGATGCGGTGGGCTAAGGGACTTGAACAGCAGCGGATTTTGGTATCCGCGGGAGTCCTGTAACCAATCACTGAGGAGACCGCGGGATGGCTGTATGTCATACTGTGGATTGCATAGCCTTGAGAGATGTAGAGAATATGTACCAGTCCGGGATAGAGTAGCCCAAAGGCTTGGAAATAATACTAACAAAGAAAATATTAAAGAACTTGGTCACATGGTTCACTGGACTTCAAGCATGTGAAAGGTTTTTACAATAATATACTTACTGACTGGCTGTTTTCTAGTCTCACCAAAGAGAATACCAAGGAAAAATTGGCTTAAATTGCAGAACATTTTTTTTTTTATTTAGAAGCATGGGAAACTTTGGTGGTATGGGGTTTTGGTAAGGAAGCTGAAGTCTTGGAGATTGGTAGTAAAAGATAGAGTGGTGAAGTTCAAAGTGCTTCAGGTGAAGGGTTACAAAATAAAAGTGTCACTTCATGCTTACCATCAATGTCACCACCTGCAAATCACTTAACTTCTGTGGCACTGTTTCCTCATCTCTAAGATGACTTGATGAGTTTAAGATTTAATTATTTTTAACTATATTAGGTAGATTAAGCAGGATCCTTCTTTTTTAAAAAAAAAGATTGGCACCCGAGCTAACAACTGTTGCCAATCTTTTTTTTTCTGCTTTTTTCTCCCCAAATCCCCCCAGTATATAGTTGTATATTTTAGTTGTGGGTCCCTCTAGTTGTGGCATGTGGGACGTGGCCTCAACGTGGCCTGATGAGTGGTGCCACGTCCGCGCCCAGGATCTGAACCGGTGAAACCCTGGGCCGCAGAAGTGGAGCGCGAGAACTTAACCACTCGGTCACAGAGCTGGCCCAAGCAGGATTCTTCTTGGGGGAAATTTCCCTGCAAGATGTATGGCCAATTATATTTCTCAATGTAACAAAATACTGTTCAAAGATACAATCACCGTGGTGCGATTTTTGCCTTTTCCCTATTTTGTTTCCTGACTAAAGTGTATTGGTACATTTTTTTCTTTATTTTTTTCTCTTTAAAATAGAATTTTTGTTATATACTAACATCCTTTATGAATATAGATGCAAAAACCCTCAACAAAATACTAGCAAACTGAATCCAACAGTATATTAAAAGGATTGTACAACATGACCAAGTGGGATTTATCCTAGGATTGCGAGGGTGGTTCAACATAAGAAAATCGATCAATGTAAAAGACTATATTAATAGAAGGAAGGACAAAAGCCCACATCATCATCTCAGTTACATCAAAGGGCATCACTAAAGGTGAAAAGACAACCTACAGAATGGGAGAAAATATTTGCAGATCATATATCTAATAAGGGTCTAGTGTTCAGAATATAGAAAGAACACTTACAACTCAACAAAAAAGACAAACAACCTAATTAAAAAATAGGCAAAGGATTTGAATAAACATTTATCCAAAGAAGATATATAATGGCCAACAAGTGTATGAAAGGATGCTCAGCATCATTAGTCATTAGGGAAATGCAAATCAAAACCACAATGAGGCACCACTTCAGGTTCACTGGGATGGCTATTACAAAACAATAAAATCGAAAATAATGAGTGGTGGAGAGGATGTGGAGAAATTAGAAGCCTCATACATTGCTAGTGGAAATGTAAAATGGTTCAGCCACTGCACAAAACAGTTTGGTGGTTTCTCAAAAAATTAAACATAGAATTACCATATGACTCAGCAATTTCACTGCTAGGTATATGTACAAAAGAATTGAAAACAAGTACTTAAGCAAATACACGTACACTCATATTTATAGAAGTACTAGTCACAATACCAAAAGGTGGAAACAGCCCAAATGTCCATCAATGGATGAATGGATAAACAAAATGTGGTCTATCCATACAATAGAATATTATTTAGCCGTAAAAAGGAATGAAGTACTGATACATGCTACAACATGTAGATGAATCTCAAAAACACTATGCTAAGTGAAAGGAAGTGAAAAAATATATGACAAAAGGTCACATATTGTGTGATTCCATTTATATGAAATATCCGGAAATACCCAGAATAAATCTATAGAGACTAAAGGCAGGTTGGTGGTTGTCAGGGGCTGGGGCGGTGGGGGAGGGGAGTGGGAATGGGGAGCATCTGCTTAATGGGCACAGGATTTCCTTCTGGGGTGGTGAAAATGTTTTGGAACAAGATAGAGGTGGTTGTTACATAACATTGTGATCGTACTAAATGCCACTGCATTGTTCACTTTAAAATGGTTAATTTTATATGTGAATTTCTCTTCAGTAAAGAAAATTAAAGAAAAATAGAATGCTTGAATTTGTCTAGTTGCCTATCCACGTATGTCCTTGAAATAAAAGTTTCTGTCCAGTAGTTAACTACTGGCTTATTTTATAGCAAGCATTTAAGGAATATTGCCATAAATGGGCTCATGGATTACCTGAAGTAGGACAATTATTTGGAGATTGATTGAAGGGATTAGATTTTGAGCAACTTTCTCATTGTAAAATTCAATCTATGGGCACATAACTGGAAACATCTTATTAACATTTAGAATCTTAATAAATTGCTCTGAAATTAATGAAATTAACTTTGTAGGGTCAGACCATAGAATGGTCTCTTTTTTTCTTATTTTTGCTGAGGAAGATTCACCCTGAGCTAACATCTGTTGCCAATCTTCCTCTTTTTGCTTGAGTTAACATATGTGCTGACAAATAAAAATGGCAAGCAATAGGATATATTGGAGTATATGAGGAAGCCATTTGGTATAAACCTAATTCGGCCTGACTTCTTTTTTTCCTCCAAAAGGGCCTGACTGGATATTGAGCACGCATTGCATATCTGCTTAGACATTTCCTATGGCCAGAACAAAGGCCCTTGAGATAAAGATGCAACTTCCCCCCCTACATTAGCATTTTTCCTTAGGCTAGGAACTGATTGCTGCACTCACCTCCCAGCTCACCTGTGACCACCCAGCTGGAGACAACAGACTGCCATCCTGCTGTGTTCACCGAGACAGAAGACCTACCTGCTATTTCCATCAATCGCTGTGCCGACAGAGTAGTCTCGCGACTATTGTAAAAGGGACATTCCAATCATATGTGAAACATCCTCTTTGAGGGTATATAACGACCCTGTATACCCCCCCCACCTCTTTGGAGTGCTCTGTTCCTTTGTGGAAAGACTCTCCCGGGTTATAATCCTCAGATTTAAGCTCAGAATAAACTCACCCAAATTTTCATTTATAGATTGGATATGGATTATTTTCGTCAACAGTGCCAATCTTCTATTGTATATGTGGGTCACTGCCACAGCATGGCCGCCAACAAATGGTGTAGGTCTGTGCCTGGGATCTGAACCCAGGCTGCCGAAACAGAGTGCACTGAGCTTAATGACTAGGCCATGAGGCTGGCCCCCAGTGGTCTTTTTTTAAGCTCTTTTTTTTTAAGATTTGTGTATTTTCTTTTTATAAAGTTAGCTTTTAAAATGTTTGAGTGCTTTTTGAAAAGTGATTTGTTTGAAACACATTAAAGATTGTTTGAGTATTAAAAAATATACATCACACACAAGAATGTCCTATTTGTGATAGCCCCAAGCTGGAAATTACTCTAATGCTCTTTAACAGTGAAATAGATAAATTAACACAATGAAATAATATACCGCAATGAGACTGAATGCATTGCTACTACACACAATGATATGAATGTGTCTCACAAGCGATGTGGAGTGATAAAAGCCAGATATGAAAGAGTACACACTGGATAACTCCATTAGAGTTCCAAAATAAGGACAATTACTCTATGGTGTTGCAAGTTAGGATAATGGTTGCCTTTGCAGGGGCTAGTTACTGAAATAGGTCGCAAGGGGACTTCTGAAGTGTTCTCTCTCTCTTTTTAAAAAAATTTTCTTCATTTTTTAGAGCAGTTTTAGGTTCACAGGATTATTGCAGAAGGTATGGAGATTTTCCATATACCCCCTGCCCTCACGCATGCATAACCTCCCCCATTATCAACATCCCCACCAGAGTGGTACATTTGTTACAGTCGATGAACCTTCATTGACACTTATCACCCAGAGTTCATAGTTTACATTAGGGTTCACTCTTTTTTTTTTTTTTTTGAGGAAGATTAGCCCTGAGCTAACTGCTGCCAATCCTCCTCTTTTTGCTGAAGAAGGCTGGCCCTGAGCTTACATCCGTGCCCATCTTCCTCTACTTTATATGTGGGTTGCCTACCACGGCATGGTGTGCCAAGTGATGCCATGTCCACACCCGGGATCTGAATGGGTGAACCCTGGGCCGCTGAAAGGGAACATGTGAACTTAACTGCTGCGCCACCAGGCCGCCCCCTAGAGTTCACTCTTGGTGTGGTACATTCTATGGGTTTGGACAAATGTTTAATGAATGACATGTATCCATCATTATGGTATCATACAGAGTAGTTTCACTGCCCTAAAAATCCTCTGTGCGCCACCTATTCATCCCTCTCCTCTCACTAACCCCTGGAAAGCACTAATCTTTTTCTCTATAGTTTTGTCTTTTCCAGAATGTCATATGTTTGGAATTATACAGTACGTAGCCCTTAGGTGTTCTCTTTTTTATCTGCATTCTAGTTGCTGGGTGTGTTCAGATTGTGGAAATTCATCAAACTGTACACCTGATTTGTGCTTCTCTATATGTATATTATACTTCCATTAAAATATTCAGAAGCAATCGAGCAAACAAAAAAATGCCCCAAACTCATATACCTTTTCAGCTAATTACCCTATATCTCTTTCTTCCTCCTTATCACAGCCAACTTCTTGAATTTTCTATATTCACTGCCTCTATTTCATCAGTTTTTACTCATTCCTCAACCCACTCCAATCTGGCCTTCTGTCCTCATAACTTTCCTGAAACAGCTTTCACAAAGATCACCAATGGCCTCCCATATTGTTAAATCCAATGGAAAATTTTCTATCCTCAGCTTGCTTCACTTCCAGCAATACATAATGCCACTAACTACTTCCTCAGTTTTTGAAACATTCTCTTCCTGTGGATTTGTGACGAGATGCTCTCATAGTATTCTTCCTACCACCCTCACTATGCCATCTCTGTCTCCTCATCCTCCTCTATCCAGCCATTAAATATTGAAAGTTTCCTGAAGGCTCAGCTCTAGGTTTTCTCTTCTCTTTCTACACTCCTTCCTTAAGTGATCTCATTCATTCTCATGGCTTTCAACACAATTTATATCCTATGTCCCAAGTTACAGCAATATCCTAAACTTCTCTAAGCTCATACTCGTATATTCAATTACTTAATTTACATCTCCATTCGAATGTTTAACAAACATCTCAAATTTAACTTGTCTAAGACTAAAATCTTGATTTCTCCCTACCCCAAGCTTTTTCCTTATCCATCTCAATAAACTGCACCAGTATCCACCCATTTGCTCAAGCCAAGGAAATTTTTTGTATTCTCCAGTTGCTTATACCCAAAATCTGGGAGTCCTATACCTCTCTTCCTAATTGCCAATTCTAGTCATGAAAGAACGTGGGAAGATAGTTGAAGGTAAAAGGGTTCACAGCACCATGTTTGGAAGCTTTCTCTGAGGCCCGGCCAGGTAAATAACTGTGGTGGATGTTATGGTGCACCACCCAGATCTCCCCCATCTGCTGGAGTGTTTGTTGCTGATGGCTCACAGTTGTGTCTCTATCTTGGCATTGCTCTTAGCCAAAGGTGGCCTTGCCCAAGGTTATGCCCTTTGTGTCAGGGTAGGGTCTGGTAAGCAGCTCACATCTAATAAGAGTACAAAGGCTCACACCCCTTGCCTCAATTTTGGACAACTCTGAAAGGCCATCCCAGCTCCAGACCTCCCCCTGGGAACGGCCGTGGCTTTCCAGTTCAACTTCTCCCTCCCCTCAATTCTGCTTTCCTCACTCCCTCACAGGCATTGGTCCCATGCATACTTCCTAATAACCTTCCTGTATGCAAATCTCTGCATCAGAGTCTGTTTCCAGGAAACAGACCTAAGATAACAAATTAAAATGTGCCTACCTGGAAGAGCAAAGGAGGAAGAGGCAACACTCCAATTTAATACAATAAGACAAGTATTAATATAAGGCTGGGTGGAGGGAGGTGGAGCATCTCTACTCAAAGGAAGCCAAGATGGCTACAGTTCAGGGGATGAATTGGGAAGGCAGTGCTTTTACAGACACAGCTAGGAAAGATTTTATTTCTACTCAGGAGCAGATTTCAGCTGGGCCCCTTCTTATGCATCTAGTCTAGGTTACCCCTCGCTTCTGTTTCCTTATGAAAAACTCCTGGCTCACCAAACCCAGAAAATAGTGCTTTGCTCATGGCCACAGTATGAAAAGGCTGGTGGTGGAGGTGCCTTCATCTTCTGTGCACACCTATTCCCAATACACATACACACACACACACACACAAAGACAAACACATACACAGACAAAGTATTGCTTATCACAGACTAGGGTCTAAAAATCCTATTCATACACCTTCTTGAGGGTATTTATATTTCTGAAAAATCACCAAGGGAAATTTAATACTTCAAACTCAAAGAATTAGGGATTTAACACCTATGTTTTCTTCAAAGAGTTTTATAGCTTTTAGCTGTTATATTTAGGTCTTGGATTCACTCTGAGTTAATTTTTGTATATGGTGTGCAGTAAGGATCCAAATTTATTCTTTTGCATGTGAATATCCACTTGTTCCAGCACCATGTGTTGAAAAGATTATTCTTGAGCCATTGAAAGTTTTGGCACCCTTGTTGAAAATCTATTGACCATCAATGGCAGGGTTGGTATTCAGTTCTTTCTTTGAAAATCATTTGTTATATATTTTCTTAAGGCAAAAGTAATATATGTTCATTGCAGAAAAATACATGTGAGCAAAAATGAAGATCACAAATCATTTCACCTTCCAATCTCAAGGTCACACATTCCACTGCTGTTAACATTTTAAAAATACTCTACCTGACTGTTTTCGTAAGTGTAGTATATTACAAAAATGATGTTATACTATAATGCTGATTTGTATATTGCTTTTTTAAAAGCATCACACTGTTAGGGATATATTTCCATGTCAATAAATATAGATCTATATCACATCATTGACTTTATTGATTTCATGACAGTCCATAGTATGGATGTGCCTTAATTTCTTTATCCCATCCGCTATTGTCAGACATTAGGTAGTTTCCAATGTTTTCCCATTGTAATATAGTTGCCACGAACACCCTTATGCATACATCTTTACATACCTGTCCAGTTATTTCCGAGGTAGTAAGATGACAGCCCACTGGCTGATTTTTGCTCACAGATGTGTTTTGTTCGGACAGCTCACCATTTTTTTAAATAAAAAAGTTCTTTTGAATTTGGATGATTTGTTAGGACACATTCCTAGAAACAGAAGTGCTGAATCTCATGGCACTCAGTTCTGATTTAGTAAGGTTCTGCTGCTTGCCACCAGGTGATCACTGGACTTTCTCCCTGGGCTAGTGTCGTATCAGGTGAGTGGAAGACAGAAGGGATGGAGGGAGGCAAGCCTTAGAATTGTTCTCTGAGTTTACTACGACCCAACCAAAACAGGTCTTTTTTGGGATGTGGCATATCGAACTAGGACTGCCGGATTAAGCATCAGAAGGCTAGGATCTAGTTCTAACTGTACTATTAGATAGCTTCGTGACTTGAGGCTAGCTATTTAAGCTCTCTAAGTCCCATTTCCTCACAAAGTTGTTAGGTGAATCAAATTGGATATTGTGTGAAACATGTTTTGAAAAGCAGAGTCCTATATGATTATAAGGCAGTACTGTTCTTGTAAATTGCAGAAAGTTTGTTTACATGGGGTCAAACAGACCTAAGCTTAGAGCGTAAAGCATTGTCTGCTCTCAGAACCCTGCTTTTAGAGGAACTACTTTCCAAAGATTGACATGATTCTAGGTTGCCAGGATCTGATCTGGTGCACTTCAGTTCCACAATAATTTACGGCTGATTTCACATGCCAGACGCTATGGGTACAAAGATGATTATGATTAGTCCCTGTCTTTACCGAGCTTTACGGTCCACTAGAAAGAGACAAATATGTATTTAGATCATCAGAAAACAGAGGGATAAAGGATGTAATAGCGGAGAGAGCCAACACTGCAACACCTACGAAAAACACTCAAGGCCTGAAAGGGGGCTTTTTGAGGCAGAGTTCCATAAATAGCACTAAGCAGGAGAAAGGACCAGGGGTGTGTGTGTGTGTGTGTGTGCATGCGCACATGGGTGCGTGGTAGTCTATCTAGTCAAGCCAATCTGGGGCTAGACTTTATCTTAGACTCTGTGCTCATTTCTATGCATTTACATTTTCTTTTTTTAGTTTTGTGTTTCCCTTCATTTCCTAGTCAAGTTCTTTTTGAAAAATGCTAATCTGGTCTTAGCTGTACTAACAGGAAAAGAAATTTGTCTACACCCATGCCAAGAGACTTGGAGAACCCAGAGTGTTCTGGAAGCCAATCATGCTGGTAAAATAAAGAGCCCACTTGGAAACCAGGGAAGAGCGTGGAGGCGCTCCTTCCTCCCTTGGTGCCTGCTTCATCTTGCATTCTTAGCGAATCACTTCCAGACCCATCACCCTCCAACCATTTGTCTGCTGCCACTGCGGCAGCAACAACCACAGGTTTTAGAAAAAGCCAGCTAAACATCTTCTTGCCCTTCTCTCTACCCCACCTCCTTCCCCCAGTTTGGGTCATCTGAACTCTTCCACTCCAAATAAAAAACCAAATGCAATGATTATTGAAGCCAGAGGAAATAAAGGATGTTGTTCTACTCTTAATGCTTATTAAATTTGGACTTAATCTTCTTCATCGCAATCAAGCCTTTAAACCAGCCAATATACTTAAACGAGGTGAAATGAAAAGAGTTACTGTAAGAGATGACAGGAGGCTCTTCGGGAAATTAAAATCTCCAGAGATTTCCAAAGTGAGAGTTACTGAGCCAGGAAGGAGAAAGAAAGAAAAGGATTTGTAAAGCTTAATAAACAGGATGCCAATTAGGCCTCAGGATTAAAAAGCTAGGTGATGTCAGTGTTATTGATGGAAGGAGGGGTTAGCTGAAGCTAGGGAATCAAAAAGCACTGCATGTTTTTAGATCCTTCTTTCATTCACTTTAAAAGAAAATCCGGTTGGGTGTACCTTTCCTGTCTCAGTTTACCCTCTGTGACATGGAAAGAAACACATGGTGGTGAGGAAATTCCTACTTGCTTGTGTAAAGGTTTACAAAAGGTCTTTCCCCACTTAGAAAATCCCCAGTCCTGCTCTGACCCCTTTAAGGCTATAACTTGAGTGAGCTCCCTGCCTAGTAGCCACAGACTGAGAAACCAGATCAGGAGGGAAGACGCTAAGGTTTCCCAGTATCCCAGATTGGGCTTGGGACTGGGAAACGACCTCTGCAGGCTTCTATAAGTGCCTGATTTTCTGTCACATTTTTGGACACAGAGCCCTTTCCCAGAGGCCCTCCCTCCCCCTGGCTCTCTCCCGGGGTAGACCTGAGGCAGCCCTAAGGCATGGGAAGGACACCTCCCTACTTGGGAGATTTTCCAGGGCACCAGTTTTCGCTAGACAGAAGTTTGATTTACTGGGACCATCTGTGGAAAGAAAAATGGCTCCTTCTGGCTGTGCTGGTCAGATGCAGGCAAGGAAGAAAAGAAGGAGAAAAAATGGGGGAAGGCAGATTAGTAAATCAATAAATATCCAAGTGACTTATAACGAATGAACAAATAAAAATTCCTCACGGGAAGGTGGCAGGTGTCCTGAGATGGTGATGTTGAAGTGGAAGGGGTGACACTTTCTTTTTTTTAGCCCAAGGATAATCTCTTAAATTCTGGGTACAAACAATACAGTATAACTCTTATGGTTGCCATGACAACGCGAATCCCTCTCCTCTGATGTCAGGCTGCCCTCCCCCCTCCTTTGGAATCCAGAATGCCAGTTTTCTTTGTGCAGTAAATTCTGTGCTTGGTTTCAAGGGCTCAATGATGTGCTCATCTAATAACTCCCTGTCTCCCAGGACTGTTTGTTCCAGATCCCTAAGATCACATTCCTTTGGGGGGACAGGGAGCCTGACATGTGGGAAACTAGATGAGGGCAGACAGATTGTTCCAGTTAGGCATGTGATCTATTTCTGCTGATGTCTGGGCCAGCGTCTGACCAGTCGAAGGTCCACAGCTCTCCTCCCGCCACCTTTCACTGGCCTATGCTATGGAACAAAGCCAGATCTGCTTTCAGGGTAACATAGAACTAGGACCTGTTTTGGGGAGCAGGCCACGTACTGCGGTATAATTTGAAGCCCTCTTGCCAAAAATCTCTTCCCCTCTTGGCCTGCCTGAAACTTCCATTATTAGAATCATTTTTATAGATGAAAGCCTTAAAAGTAGCTGCTAAATGAAAATGCTCCCTGTGCATGGGAAGAATAACTAGCCTGTAACACGCTAGCATAAATTAGAAAGGGAGGCCAGAGCTCTTGAGGGACTGGGACACAGGATAGATCAATTTTGACACAGGAAGGGGAAGGAATAGGTTCATCACACTGCCTGCTCCTCAGTATCCACTGTCTTTTCACATTCGTCCCAAGCCTACTCCCCTTTTCTAGTTCAGTAAACCTGGAAGACATTCTGGATACCTCCCTCTCACCACTTCAGTCTAATCGTTAATTCATGTCAATTCTAACTTTTAACATCTTTCAAAGCCATCTACTTCTCTTAACCGTCATAGTCACCACCCTGGTCCAGACGATCAGCATTTCTCATCTGGGTTTCTTTACTGCAGAAGTCTCCTAACTCAGCTCCCTGCTCCCATTTTTGCCTTTTTCCCACTCTGCAGCCAGAGTGATCATGCTAAAATGAGGATGTGACGTGTCACTCCTCTGATTAAAACATTTCAGTGGAGTCCTGTTGCTCCCTGGGTAGAGTCCAGCCTACTTACAGCTTTCAAGACCCTCCACACAGGACCCAGCTCCTGCATCTGCAGCTATATGTCACAACTCCCAGCCCCAATCCAACTCTTCCCACACACGCTATGCTCTAGCCACAACTAACTGCTCCTTGTGATTTGTCATGTTCATTATGTTTCTGATCTTTTGCACAAGAGGCTTGCTCTTCCTGGAACTCCCTTCCATTTCTTTCCCCTCCACCTAGTTTATTTCTATTAGTCTTTCAAGGGTCAGCTCAGGCATCACCTACTCCAGGTCTTTCTTGACTCCTTCCTTCCTCCCAAGTCTAGGTTAATTAGTTTTCTGCCAGGGACCCACAATACTAATGCATCTCTCAGGAAACGTGCCAACTGCATTGTCTTGTAGTCACTTGTTGGCTTATCTGTAACTCCCAATAGACTGTGAGCTTCATGAGGGTAAAGACTGTGTCATTATTCATCGTTATATCTCTAGTCCCTAACACAGTATCTGTCAATCAGCAACTCTCAGTAAATACTTGTTGAATGAATGAATGATACCCAGATGGTATGCTAAGCTGATGGAATAGCTGCCATCTTTCGTGGGGGAGAGATGGCAAAAGGGGAAACTGAAATTCAGGGGAAAAGGATAAATAGAAAGTCAGGAAAATTCTGAAAAAAAAGCATTTGAGTAAGAATAAGGCCTATCATATATTAAAACATGTTATGACGCTACCTTAAAAGAGTTGGGTTCTCAAGAAAAAAAAATCAATGTCTATTAACAATCCTCAATACACATGGGAAATTAGTATATTTTAAAGACAGCATGTCAAATAGTGGGGGAAAAGATGGATTATTCAAAAATTATATTTGCATAATAGGCTAGCTGAATTCTCTAACTTATTCTTCACGTCAAAATTAATTATAGAATCGAAGATTTTAATGTGAAAAATGAAACTTTAAAAGTACTAAAAGAAAATATGGGAGAATTTAAATACATATAATCCTGGAATGGAGAAGGCCTTTCTAAGCAGGCCACAAATCCAGAAAGAATTAAAAAATTGATAAATGTGACTACAAAAAAATTTAAAACTTCTGCACAGCAAAAAAATACATAAATGAAGTCAAAAGACAAATGACAAGCTGCAACAAGATGTTTGTAATATTTGTGACAGACAAAGGACTAATTTCTTTAATTTCCAAAGAGCTCAAAGAAATCAACAAGGAAAATGCCAATAACCCAAAGACAAGCAAACAACACAAACATGCAGTTCACAGAAAAAGAAATACAAATGGCAAATCCACATATAAAAGGATCTTTAATCTATCTCCTAAACGAAAGAATGCAAATCGAAACAGTAAGATGCCCTTTTTCCACCTACCGTACTGGCAAATATTTAAAAAAGATTGATAATATCCAGTGTTGACGAGAGTATAGGGGAACAGGAAATTTAGCTACTCTAATTTTTAACGTACATATGCTCTGGCCTAGCAATTCATTCCACTTACACAGCAGAGTGATTAAGATCAAGGTTCTAGAATAAGACTGCCTGCAGTCAAGTTCTCTCTCTACAACTTAGCTTTGCAACCTTGGGAAATTTCCTTAGCCTTTTCAAGCCTCAGTTTTCTTATCTGCAAAACGGGGATAATAATAGTACTGTCTTAGTCTACTGGGGATGCTATAACAAAACACCGCAGACTGGGTGGCTTCCAAACAACAGGAATTTATTTCTCACCCTCCTGGAGGCTGGGAAGCCCAGGATGAAGGTGCCAGCGCGGTCAGGTTCCGGTGAGGGCCTTCTTCCAGGTTGTAACAGCCACCTTCTTGTTCTGTCCTCACACAGTGCAAGAGGGAAGGGGGTCTCTTGGGCCTCTCTTAGAAGGGCACTGATCCCATTCGTGAAGGCTTTGCCCTAATGACCTAATCACCTCCCAAAGGCCCCACCTCCTAATACCATCACATTAGGCATTAGGGCATTCGGGAATATGGGCATTAGGTTTTCATCATATGAATATTGAGAGGACACAGACATTCAATCTATAGGAAGTGCTTACTTTGTAGAGTTGTTGTAAGTATAAAATGAGATAAGGCATATAAAGTACCTTGGCACATAGTAGGCACACAATAAACATTAACTGTCATTATTATTATTGTGTCCAATGAGGCATTTATTAGTATATTTATTGCAGTATTATTTTATTTATAATGGCAAAAAAACCCATCTTAGAAACAACCTAAACACCCATCAATAAGGAATTGGTCTAATAAATTGTGATATACAGTGTAGTACCCTTGCAGCCATTAAACGAACGCCATGAGGTACATCTATACAGACCAATATGGATAAATCTCTAAACAATGAACTGTATAAAATGTATGGTTCCATTTGTGTAAATAAAAAAGAAAATACATCTCTCTCTCTCTACACGCACACACACATATGTATGTATGTATTTGTTTTCTTAAAGGTTATTCAAGATACTGAAAATAGTATTTATCTTTGGAGAAAGGGTCTGGTGGGTACAGATGGAAAAATGGAAGGGAGAGTTTTGCTTTTCAGTTCATACTTTTGTGCACTGTTTGATTGTTTAATCATGTACATATATAACATTTTTTTTTAATTTAAGGAAATGATCTGATAAACTCTGATCCCATCACTGTTCACAACCCTCCAACGGCTTCCCACCATACTCTGAGTAAAAGCCTAAGCCATTCCAATGGCCTGCAAGGTTTTCATGATCTGACCTCTTGCTCTGCCATTAGCTCTCCCACCTCATCTCCTGCCATTCTCTCCCTCGCTCACTCTGCTCCAGTCACATTGGCCTCCAAGGTGTTCCGCAGACATGCCAGCCAGAGTCCCACCTCAGGACTTTTGCCCTTGCTGTTTCCCTCTGGCTTTGAAGTTATTCACATGACTCCTCTGTCCCTACCCCATTTAAAATTGCAACTCCTGATAACTCTATCTGCATATCCTGCTTTATTTTTCTCCATAGCATTTATAACAATCTAATATACTAAATATTTTCCTTACTACCTTATGGCCTATCTCTCTCACTATCATATGAGATTCACGAGGGCAGGCATTTTTACCCGTTTTGTTCATATTCGTTGTTCTATCTCTAGTGCCTAGTGCCTAGTGTCTCACAAATAGTAGGTACTCAAAAAACATTTATTGAATGAACGAATAAATGAGATTTCCAGGTAAGAAGGAGCCTAGGAACTCAGCCCTCCTTCTTCCTTATCCCAGCTCCTCTTTGGGATTCTCTCTTGATCCTTCTCCCTCTTGAATTTCCAATTTCTCCTTTAACCTTGTGCCTGGCACATAACTCAAAAAATAGAGCCAGCCCTGAGGGCCTAGTGGTTAAAGTTCAGCACTCTCACTGCTTCAGCGGCCCAAGTTTGGTTCCCGGTTGTGGAACCACACCACCCGTCTATCGGTTGCCATGCTGTGGTGGTAGCTCACCTAGAAGAACTAAAAGGACTTACAACTAGGATATACAGCCATGCACTGGGGCTTTGGGGAGGAAAAAACAAGAGGAAGATTGGCAACAGATGTTAGCTCAGGGTGAATCTTTCCCTGCAAAAAAACCCAACAACAACAATTTGTTGAAGAATGGATTTATATATTCATTCTTCAGTATGAGTTATTGATAACTAAAGAGTAAAAGCCCAGGAATATTTGAATTTTAGTAGAAATCAAAAGCTATTGGCAAAGGGATTAGTCAGCCTCTGAGACTTCCCCACAATAAACTGGTACATTTGTCACAAACTTTAGGAAGCCCTTACTTTCCCCCTCCCACTTATTTAATGATCCCCATGGGCCTAGCAGTGGCTTTAAGATTACTATTCGATTTTCACAGTTCCCAGGGCCTAAAGAGAGTGTATAACAGGAAAAACAAATTCACAGTGCAAATTATGAATATTCTTAAAGAAAAACCACACACAAATAGGTATATACACATTTAAATACATACACACACACTTACATACACCAGTTGTCCAAAATATATCAGGGTAATTTCTAAGCAACTTCTCACAAACAACAGTAATATTTTATATTCTTAAAGCAATAACGTCTTTGAAAAATTCTCAGTCTTGCCAAGTCTTGTATCTTGTATGGGCCGAGAAAAAGGTAATCCCAAATCCAGGCATTTCTAGGTCACTTAGGTTGGTCTGTTCTTCTCCAAAGCAGCAGGAGAAAGAATGAACTCTGCCAGTAGAATTGCACCTGGATATGTGTGGGAGGGGCTGGGGTCACAATCAGCCCGTTCAGTTTTACTCAGAGGACAAATAATCATTTGTGTGTGTGTGTGTGTGTGCGCATGTGCGCACATGTGTGTTTGAGGGGGTGTAATTTGTCTTGCACCGTGAGGTTAGAGAGTCTCAGAATCCTCTCGTCTCCCATCAAATGTCTACACCAGACACTTCTTCCTCCAGCACTGACTCTAATCCCCTTCCTTGGCCAAGTCAGAAATCCCTTGTGGAGACTAGTCCTTTCAGGAACGTGGGCATGGTGACTGCAGAGCTGAGTCTGATGGGAAGTCGGACCATCTGGGATATCCAGCAAGACCTCCTGGCAGTATCCCCCCAAACAAGTGACTAGCAACAAGGTTGTAGGCATGAAAAAGCTCAGAGAGGAGAAGAACGGTAGAGTCAAATCATCAGCTTAAGAGAACCAAGTCATTGGTGTGAAAGAATGTCGTATTCTTCAGACCTCAAGTCATTTGACTCTTAGAGAGAAGGGGACCTATTTGCAACACAGCAGTTGTCAAACTTCAACTTGCTTGTTAAAAGTCAGCTTCCTAGGCTTCATTCCTAAAGATTCTTAATTCAGCTAAGTTGAGGTAGGGCCTATGAATCTGCAGGTATAAAAAACTCATGGGTGATGCCAATGCTACTGGTTCTTCAAGGATGACACTTTAAGAACGGCAGCTTTTAATGTTTCAGCTCACCACTTCTCAAGCATTAAGGTGCATGTGAATCACCTGAGGATCTTGATGAAACGCAGATTCTGATTCAGCGGGTCCAGGGTGGGGCCTGAGATTCTGCATTTCTGACAGGCTTTCTCAGGGTGGCAGTGTTGCTGGTCCCCAGACTATACTTTGGCCAGTGAGAGTCTACCATACGTCCCCTATGATGGTTAATTTTATGACTGGGCCACAGAGGACCCAGACATTTGGTCAAACAATATTCTGGTTGTGTCTGTAGGGGTGGTTCTGCGTAAGACTAACATTTAAATTGGCAGACTGAGTAAAGAAGATTGCTCTCCCTAATGTGGCTGGGGCTCATCCGATCAATTGAAAGCCTGAATGGAACAAAAAGGTTGAATGAGAGGGAACTCCTCTTGCCTGACTGTTGAGTTCAGGCATCCGTCTTTTCCTGTCTTTGGACTCAAACTGAAACATTGCCTCTTCTTGGGTCTCGAGCCTGCTGCGTTTCGGACTGGAAGTTACACTGTCAGCTCTCATTCTTCTCAGGTCTTTGGACTCAAACAACAACTATACCATCGGCTCTCCAGACTGCTAACTGTAGATCTTGGGACTCCTCAGCCTCCAAAATTGCATGAGCCAATTCTTTATACTAAATTTATATCTATATCTATCTATAGTTACATCTATATATCTATAGCCTATTGGTTCTGTTTCTCTGGAGAACCCTGACTAACATATCTCCAGTTATGATTTGAAAATCTGGTCCCCCAGTGACTGGGCACTGTATTTCCATGGTGGGAGATGTCAGTTTATATTAGGATTCTGAAGCCCTAAAGAGTCACACTCTTTGGAATTAGAAGCAGAGCCCAAAATCTGCTACGGATTCACAGGTCCCCTGAATCCCGTAAACAATAACAACCGGTGTTTATTGAACTCTCAGAGCGTGCCAGGAACTATGCTAAATATTTACACGAAGTATCTTATTTGAAACTCCCAACAGGTGCTATTACTATGCCCATTTTATGAATGAGAAAATGAAGACTCAAAGAATTTTAGTACAATAAGGAAATAAGAGAGATAACAACCTTACTCCCTTCTTTAATTTCCAAAAGAAATCTCGGTAATTGTTTCAAGGGTGTTTTGAACCCAGGCAGTCTCACAGCAAGCCCAAGCTTCTACCCATGATCTGACACTGTCCTCCCTGCTGGTCACTTACGCCATTGCTTGATTCGCATGAGGGGCTGAAGGGGGATTTCAGAGACCTGTCTGTCTACTAGTTTCCCAGGAGCAACACTGAATTCACTTTGGTTTCCCTCTTCCTTAACGATCGTGGGTTTTTTACACGCTAAAATGTGGCAACAGCTCTCAGTTCTGCATGGCTCATTTTTGTTTTTTTAATGTAGACATGTTACAGCCAGTACCTTCTTCACGCTCCTATCAGCCCAGAACTCTGGGCTGGCTATTTTCAGTAGGCCAACAGCATTTATGTTCTTGTGTGCATGACTCAATATTGCAATTATCAGTAGACATCAGCTTCCAGAAAATAGGATCTAGCACTTTGGATGACGGGCCAAATGCCTGTAAATTTCAGACCCAGGTGATGTCTCCTATCTGTGTAGGTGGCAGCAAGCAGAATGATGGACCAGATGAAACAAACAGTTCTAGCAGTGGCTAAAGTCCAGATCCAATAAGAGCTTTCTTTAAAGCATCCATTCCTGAAACAACCCGTAATTCTTGGAGGAGAGAAGTATGGCTGTTTCAAAAGCCAAAAACAAATCTTTTTTGAGCAGATTAAACCTCCTGCCATAGAGGTGAAGCTCAAAACTAAAAAATGGCCAAGGAGCTATGATGATCCTCATCCATCAGCCAACCCCAGGGTGAACCAGATGGCACACAGGCTGGGGGACAGAGTCAAACCAGTTGAGTCAACTTGGACCATAACTTTTAGAATGAAAACTATTTCTCAGTTCAAATGATTTCATCTTAATGACAAGGTACTACAGCTCATTTATGGCAGTTGTTGATACATTTACTTAGGGATCACATATGTGTGTGTCCTTACCTCTTTTCTGTGTGGGCCTCCTCTCTTCCCCCATGCAATTCCTGCTGCACAAACTCAAAAGTCTTTTGGGCTGGAAGTCTGAGAGGCTTGGCCTAGCATTCACTCTTTGTGCAAAGCATGGTTTTATTGAGGAAAAGGAACTGGAGCCCAGTAGCCTATAAGCTCTGAATAGATTTTTGTGGCTTTGGCCAAAGATGCCTGTGCTGTAAACCTCTCTATTTCTATGCATTTGCACTTGATTTCTAATTCCAACCTTATCTCTGCTGGACTGAGGGATTTGTTGACAACTGGCCAGCCTAGATAGGAAAACACTGGGTTGTCAGAGGCCAGGTGAGGGGGTGGCAGCATCCATCTAGGTTCGGGATTCTAGGGGAAGCCTGTGGAGAAGAGAGGCAGATGGAGAGTAGAAGACAGGAGGGGAAGGGCAGGCTGCTGAGGCTGTTGTTGCGTCCTTCCTTCTTGAGACTGCTCTTTCCCTTTTATTTCTGTAATAGGAATGGCCGCACTACATAATTTTAATGTCTCAGACTTTGTGCGAAGAAATGCTGCCAGTGCACTTGACTCACAGCCCCCGAGAAAACAGAGGTCAGCAGGACCACTGGGCCCAGATCTTGAGCTCAATGCAGCGTCAGATTCTGGTTGATGCTCAGGGGCCTGTTTGTTCCAGGGAGCAGGATGGGGGTCTCCTCATAAATGTTGATCCATCTATCCTGCCTCCCCCGCTCCCCCAGAACTAACCAAATCTGTAGGTGAAATGTTGGATCCAAGGGAGAGATGCCTAAAAATCGGCAGGCTGCGTGGGTTTCTTGGAGAGGTTTTGGGGCTTGTGAGGTGGCAGTTTAAAAATTATTGGAGCCAAATCTACATGTCACCTCAGTTTGCAGATTTTATTTATTTAATTTTATTTTGATTTCATTTCATTTTATTATGGCAAAAAATCCTTTAAGTGGCTTCTCTTAGTTAAATAAATGAAGGCCAGAGTGCACTTTTGCACAAGAGAAAGGATATTACTGGCTCTTTTGCCTGATATCTCTCCAGCCCCTCCCTTTAAGCAGAGCTCCAGGTATGTGTGCGAGTGTGTGTGGGGGGGGTATTGCTGGAAGAAAGGAAATGGGACCCCAGGCTCTCTTCCGAGAGACTTCAGGTTAGGGAAATCTGACTAATAGTTAGCTCTCACTACAGTCTCCTGGCAGGAAAGGGCACCGCAGGTCCCAAGGGGCAGCTCAGTGCAGTGGAAGCTCAGTGCGATGGAAGCTGTTCTGGAGGCCTTCTCTTCCTCTGCTCCCTGCTCTGCTTCTGGCTTCTGCATCTGCATATGCTGTTTTTGCTTCCCTCAGGACGCCAGGTACAAACTCAGTCCTTTCTTTGATTTCCAAAAGAAATCTAATCATCTCCAGGCAAGTCTAGGTAGACTTTACTGATTTTGGGGGGGTGGCCCCAGGGAAGGGCACAGAGCCTTCTGCTAGCTCCTCTGCCTTCTTCTCCATCTCCTTCGTTCTCTGTTCTTTTTACCCTCCTCCCTTCTAGACTGTGTTCCTACTTGTGTGTGCAATTTCTTCTCCCCCTATTAGACAGAGCATCTAGCAGGTCAATCCATCAAGGCCTCAACAGAAATAAGAACCTTTCTTCCATGTCCCAGTGACCACTTTCTTTAAAAGGAGGTTGGGATTATAAATAACTATTCATTTTGCAGTATCATTTATCCTCACACTTTCCCATAAGACAGATGGAAAAACTGAGGTAATAGCCACCTAGCAATCCAATAGTGTTGCTCATCACCAGGCACAAGTCCTCTGTATAGTAGTCTGGTTCTCTTTTCTTAAGAGCACTCTCTTTTCTTTGTAGCAGCATTGCCAACAGTACATATCCTACTGTGGAATCCTTCCTGCATGGTGGATGACCTTGTTGCCATCCCCTAGGCTCCATGCTTCTCTAGGATCCCAGGAGAAAACACCATTTCCCTAGAGTTGGGAGTTCTTGGAATGCAGCCAAAGGCCCTTCCAAGATCCATGAGAGTTGTCTAGCTTATTTGGGGTGTGTTTCCCACTTTTCAAAACCCGCTTCAACACTGGCTGAAAGGGAAAAAGTTGGGGAGGAATGATGACTGGAAAAGGCTGAGAAAAGAACTCTGTCACAGAAGATATTTTTTTAAAGCCAGATAGCCACCTACCTCTGTGGTCAAGGCAGACAACCACATCCTGAGCTTGTTCAGGTAAGACCAGTTCCTCCCCTTGCACAGAGAACCTCTGCCTCCAAATTCTGTATGCGGGGAGACACAGCAGAGCTGGGGGAGGCCCACAGAGATAGTGAATGCAGGTGCAGTCATGAAATCTAGAAGACTCTATCAGAGCCCGCTTGAGGTTTTGAAAGAGGTATGTTTAGAAAAACAAACATAAATGTGATTTTATGCAACATGAAACAAATGTATGGAATTTATTATCCTCAAGAGCTAGTGTAAGCTGAAAGTATGTATAAATACCTTTTCAAAAGGGTTAGATGCTTTTGTAAATTTATGCATGGCTGGTTACTAAGGGCAACTAGGATGTTTTCATAGGGAGCCGGAAAGAGAAGAGACTTTAGAGATCAGCTAATCTCTACCCCTGCAGCCCCCTCCCCCACCTCTGCAGTGAGAGATCATCAGAATGGGGCCTCCTGGAGCCAAAGAAGGGACTAGATGGAAAACGGGTAATTGCTAGTGGTCTCCCAAGTAACCCCCACGCCCATCCCAATATTTTTCTTCTAAGTTATGTTTTAGAGAGAGAGAGAGGGACCAAAAAGGCTTAAAAGCCTCTAACTATCTAGAGGAACCACATAAACTCTTCGTGTGTAAGGCTTAGAGGGTAGGCAGAGAGTGCATATGCAAAGATGGATAAGAAAAAGAGCCTATCTTGCCCTTGGAGAGATCACAGCCTAATAAGGGACATAAATAAGTGAGAAAATATTATGAATTTATGTACAGCACAACAGGGTAAACCGTGTGGGGGGGCGTATGGAAGGGATAAATACTGCTTACAAAGAAAGCGGGGAGCAGGACAAACCGGCCTCCGGATGTGAGAGACCCTGAAGCAAGTGCAGCATTTGGCTTAAACACACTAACAGGGGAACGGTTAGCCCTGCCATCATGCAGTCAGGCCTACAGAGTCAGGTTAGAGCTCAAGGTTCTTCAGAAGCAATGCAAATGGTGCCCCCTGGAGTTGTGCGTCTCAGCGGCCCTCCTCAAAGATCAGCTACTGTGACTCCCCCATTTTCAGGGGAGGAAGTGGAGGCCTGGAGACGTGAATGAGTGGACTGCTTGAGTCGCTCAGCTATTTCATGTCAGAATGGGTCTTTACTTTCTCTCTACCACACTATCTTGCCATGGAGGGTGGGCTATCAAAGGCAGTGCAGTTCTCTCACAACACACACCTAGAGACCCCTTCATCTGGGCCACAGCTAGCCAATACACAGAACTAAATGTTTCATTAATTAGAGTTAGAAACCCTTCTTTCTGCGAGTGAGGAAAACAGTATCCCTTCCCCGAGGCGGATGCAGACAGACCCTGACAGGGTGCAGGGCTTGGCGAGTGGACCCTAGGTCGCTTCAGATCCCACTTGCTTCCTCAGCTGGGAGTCATGCAATGAACAGCCTGCCCAGCCCCACATGGTAGCCCTGTCCATTAGGGACAGGAGTCCTGGGCTAAAGAGACTGTGAAGCTAATCCAGGAAGCGTCTGTTGTTGTAAAGCCGCTGCTACTGCCTAAGCCAATTCCTCCCTACTCTTGCCCCAGTGCCTGAGATAGAAGGAAATGCAGTCCCTATCTAGTTTCTCTCTGATTTTGAAGTCTGTAAAGTGGTGTGGACTCCCTCAGGCTATAAGATAGTTCATAAACAGAAGACGCTATTATCTCACTATTAAATAAATAGTACAACGATTAAGTTTTATTTGAAAAAAATGAATCGGCTTCCTTCATGCTGCTGGAAGATCTCAAACGAGGTGCCAAACTTCATTTTTAGTGCCTGTTGAATAAACAGCCCACTCAGTTGCCTTTCTGCTAGCAGAGCCATCCAGCTTTGCAATTCCAGCGACTTCATCAATTCTGGTGGGGCCTTGGCAGCCAAGAGCAGTCGGCCTCCTCCTCCTCCACCTCTCTGAGAGCTGTGGGACCAGAACTAGGTCTCATCCTCTCCTATCTGGCCTGTGTGACTTGTCTCCCCCTTAAGCCAATCTGTCAGAATTATGACCAATTAAGCACAACAGAAACTTGAAATTGAGCCTGTCCGTGCTTCTCTTCCTATTGTTTCTCCATTTCCTGTGGCCCAGAAGATGAGATTGAACAAGAAGCCCGGGGGAACATGTCCCCCCGACCCCACCACTCGCTAGTGCCTGGAATTCACCCATGAGCTTAATTTCTTCTTAACATGTGATGCAAGAATCCCTAGGTAATCACAAATAGCTCTGATAGGAAGAACGCAGAACCAGTCACTCACACTGCAGTGTGAATGTGTTTGCCACATCTTTTTCCAGTGAGACAGAAGGGTATATGAATCAAGAGACATGCAAATATCCCACACGTTAGCGGACTGCATGTACTCCACCAAAGGTAGCTGTAAATGAACTCTATTCGTTTTCCTTCTCTCTTCCTTCCTTCCTTTCTTCCTTGCTTCTCTTCTTTCCCTTCCTTCCTCCCTTCTTCCCTCCCTCCCTCCTTCCTTCCCTCCTTTTCCTCTTTCCATTTGGGAGGACTATAATAATAGAATTATTATAGGGAAACTCCTTCGATAGACCGAGTCAAACTGTGAGATAACAGTTTAGTGGGACTTTAGTGGAAGGAAGAGGGGCGGTTGTGAGGGGCCGAGGAGTTCCTGTGCCTGTCTGAGACCGTCCCAATGGGATTCAGCCGCTGTGCAAAGGCTGAAATCCAAGTGGGGTTAAGACCAGTGGGGAGCCCAGTATGTGCTGCAGGCTTTAGTGAGAGGAGGCTTTTTACAGCTCTTTTGGAGCCTAACTGTCCCTTTAACCATCAACCTGCACCTCCCTGTGCAATGCCGGGAGCTTCTGTCTCATGACTTGCACCTTCCAGAACTATTTCTTACACATTTCCTCCACTTTTTAAAATGAATAGGCTATATTTTGAGTAGTTTTAGGTTTACAGAAAACTTGAGCAGAGAGCACAAGAGTTCCCATACTCCCCCTCTCATCAACACAGTTGCCTCTATTATTAACATCTTGAATTAGTGTGGTGTATCAGTTACAATTGATGAACCAATAATGATACATTATTATTAAAGTCCATAGTTTACATCAGTGTTCACTCTTTGTTTTGTATAGTTCTGTGGGTTTCGATAAATCTGTAATGACGTGTATCCATCATTACAGATCATACAAAATAGTTTCATTGCCCTAAAAACCCCTTGCGATCCACCTATTCATGCCTCCCCCTTACTCCCAGCCCCTGACAACCACTAATCTTTCTACTCTCTATGGTTTCGCCTTTTCTACAATGTTGTGTAGTTGGAATTGTGCAGTATATAGCCTTTTCAGACTGACTTCTTTCACTTAGAGATATGTATTTAAGTGACATCCATGTCCTTTTGTGACTTTGTGTCTCATTTATTTTCATTACAGAATAATATTTCATTGTCTGAATGTGCCACAGTTTGTTTATCTATTTACCTATTGAAATATACCTTGGTTGCTTCTAAGTTTGGGCAATGATGAATAAAGCTGCAATAAACATTGTGTGTAGGTTTCTGTGTGGACATACGTTTTCAACTCATTTGGAAAATACTAAGGAGTGTGGTTGCCGGATTGTGTGGTAAGACTATGTTTAGCTTTATGAGAAATTGCCAAATTGCCATCCAAAGCAGCCGTCCTAGTTTGCCTTCCCACCAGCAATGAATGAGAATTCCTGTTGCTCCGCACTCTCCTTGCCAGCATTTGATGGTGTTCTTGTTTTGGATTTTAACCATTCTAATAGGTGTGTTGTGAGTGGTACCTCATTGTTGTTTTGATTTGCAATTCCCTACTGACGTATGATGTTGAGTATCTTTTTGTGTGCTAATTTTCCATCTGTATATCTCCTTTGGTGAGGTGTCTTTTCAGATCTTTCACCCATTTTTTCATTGGGTTGTTTTCTTATTGTTTAGTTTTAAGAGTTCTTTTATATTTGAATATTAGTCCTTTATCTAATATGTGTTTTGTACATATTTTCTCCCAGTCTATGGCTTGTCTTTTCATTCTCTTAACAGTATCTTTCACAGAGAAGACATTTTTAATTTAACGGAGTTCAATTCACTATTTTTTTCTTTCATGGACCATGCTTCTGGTGGTGTACCTAAAAAGTCATCACAAAACCCAGGGTCATCTAGATTTTCTCTTATGCTATCTTCTAGAAGTTTCATAGCTTTGCATTTTATGTTTAGGTCTAAGATCCATTTTGAGTTAAGTTTTGTGAAAAGTATAAAGTCAATGTCTAGAGTCACTTTTTTTTTTCTTGTGGATGTTCAGTTGTTCCAGTGCCATTTGTTGAAAACACTTATCCTTTTACCACTGAATTGCCCTTATCTTTTGTCAAAGATTTGTTGACTATATTTGTGTAGGTCTATTTCTGGGTACTTTATTCTGTTATATTGGTCTGTTTGTCTATTCTTTTGCCAATACCACACTGTTTTGATTATTGTAAGTCTTGAAGTTGAATAGTCTTTTCCAACTTCATTCATTTTCTTCTTCAATATTGTGTGGGTTATTCTGGGTCTTATGCCTTTCCATAAACTTTAGAATTAGTTTGTCAATATCCACAAAGTAGCTCTCTGGGATTTTGACTGGGATTGAGTCGAATCTATACATCAAATTGGGAAGATCTTTGCTGCTCTGTTCATGAGAGAGATTGGTCTGTAATTTTCCTTTCTTGTAATGTCTTTGTTTGTGTTTAATATTAGGGTAATGCTAGCCTTATAGCACAAGTTAGAAAGGTTTTCCTCTGCTTCTATTTTCTGAAACACGTTATAGAAAATTGATATCATTTCTTCTTTAAGTGTTTGGGAGAATTCACCAGTGAAACTGTCTGGGCCTGTTGCTTTCTCTTTTGGAAGGTTATTAATTATTGATTCGATTTCTTTAGTTGATATAGGCCTTTTCAGGTTATCTATTTTTCCTTGTGTGAATATTGGTAGCTGTCTCTTTAAAGGAATAGGTCCATTTAATCTAAATTATCAAACTGGTGGGCATAGAGTTGTTGATAATATCCCTTTATTTTCTTTGTAATGTCCATGGGATGCTTTCCATTTTTTACTCATTCATTCATTTAAACAAATATTATGTATTGAGCACTTACTATTAAAAACATGAATTCAACATATATTTATTGAATGTCTATAATGTGCCAGGCATGGTGCTAAAGCTGGGGATAGCATGACGTTGTCCTCTTGGAACTTACATTCTAGTGAGGAAGATTGACTTTGGATAAATAAATAGACACATCAACCAATTGCAATTGTGACAAGTGCTAAAGAAGGAAATAAACAGTAGGAGAGAGATCTTCTTTAGCAAAGGTGGGCAGGGAAAGCCTCTTTAAGGCGGTGACATTTTAGCTGAGAACTAAAAACTGAAAAGGATCCAGCCTTGAGAAAAGTCTAGGAAAGAGCATTCGAGGCAAAAGGAACCATGTATGTAAAAGACCCTCAAGAGAAGGACGAGCTCAGCACAAAGGACAAAATAAAATAAATTCAATGTGTCTAGAGCAGAGTGAGCGAGGGAGAGAGTAGCCCCAGAATAGGTCTGAGAGGCGGGTAGAGGTCTGATCCTGGAGGACCTTATAAATCATGAGAAGGAGTTTGGATTTTATTCTAAGTGAAATGAGAAGCAGGAGAGTGATGTGATCTGATTTACATTTGTAAAAGATCACTCTGTGATCTTTCTTTACTGCTGTAATGAAAATAAATGGAAGGGAGCAAGAGAGATGGCAGAGAAACCAGACAGGAGCTAACAGTTATCTAGGCAGAAAGACTTGGGTACCCGGACTTGAGCAGGGCAGGCAGTGACAGTTGAAATGGAGAGAAGCGAAAATGAATGAATGGGGATCTATTTTGCCAGGCACTGGGCTGGACACTACAAGCTGCAGTAGTTGGGCAGTCTCACTGCCTCCATCCAGCCTTCCTCCACCTCCAGTTTAAGAATTTCTTCCTTAAGAACCTCAATTGCCCAAGAGACCCAAAGTCACCCCATTAGTTCCTCATTTTATCCCAATAGGCTCTAGGAGTGACTATTATAGTTCCCTGGGCCTATCAATGGCATGTGTTCAGGGGACCACTGTTTCCATCTCAAACAGGTGTTTCTACATTCTGGGCACATTCCAAATAGTACGTACCCTGAGGATCACGGTGCTCATCTCTCCCAGGTGGGTGACATTTAGAATGATTATTGTTCAGCAGCACTCAGGCTTCCACTAAATGGTATGACAGAAGGAAGAACTTTGACTATCAGCGTGATTAGACAGTGGAATGGATTGCCAGAGGAGGTTATGAAGGTTCCTTCAGCCAGACAAGCTGCTGAAATATGAAGACATTATGTATCAACGTGAGCAGCATCTTTATATTCTCAGGGTGGGTAGAGAAAGCAATTCAAGTGACAAGGGGAGTAAGGTGGAAGGACACTGTCAATGCTAGGTCATGGGTGGCTGCCAAACAATGCAAGCCAGGACTCACAGTCAGGCTGGGCCAGCAGGTGAATAGGGAAGCTAGAACAAATGACCAGGGAGCTGGTTATCGTGAGTTATAAGGGTGAAGCCAAGGTCTGAATACTGGGTGTAAAGCCAAACGGGAGGACACACACAAGGTTTGGAGTCTGAATAGACAGGCAGGAGTGAACCTGCAGAGATCCAAACCAGGCAGAAGGCAGTGTCAAGAGAATCCCAGTCTAATGATAGTGTTGGCCTGTGGCTGGGCTTCAAGCCAAGAAGAGGAAATAGGTAGAGATAAAATCAGAGTAGGAAAGGCATCTCCTGAATCAGAACAGCTAGATGGGTCCATACCATACCTCAGCCAGAGTGTGCCAGTGGATCCTGGAATGGGGACCCACCTGCTCTCTGTCCTGTTTTGAAGCTTCTCAGAGTGGTGGAGTTTCACAGATTTTTGTGAATTCAGCACAGTGCTAGGGCGCCTGAGGGCTGGGGCATCACTGTGTGATCTACCACCCCTGTTCCTTACATTTCTGTGGTCAGTGGACATCCTTCCGACCTGGGCAATAAGCTGGAAGTAAAATCAGGTTCACAATATAATCACAAAAAGCAATTTCTGTCACTCTGCCCCTGCCTGTATTTGCCCCTCATCAAAGCCTTTCACTAACTCAACTATTTCTGCGAGTATCCCAGAGGTCTGCCATATAGGTTCATTGACAGAATCCTTTCACCTCCCCAGTGGCTTCCACTATTTCCTCTTTTCCTTCTCTAGCTCCCTGGGGTGATAATCTGCTGCCAAGGCTTCTGATGCCCATAACAAATGCATTGATGCATGGAGGTGGCTGCTGCTGCTGTCACAAAGCTGCCTCCCACCCAACTGAAACTACTAAGCCAATGCTTCTGATGGGGCCTGTTTACTCAATGCCCCACAGAGATTTTAGTGAAACGGCCCTTTAAATTAGTACTTAATCTTACAAAGCCCTCTACTTAGGACTCAGGCATGAATTCTGGGAGCTGGATCAGAAGATAACCGAGGTAGTGGGCTCTGGTAGGTATTGCTTTTGTTGTTGTTGCTATTATTATTATTATTTGGGTTTTGGTCTTCCCATCAAGTTTTCCCACTCCCCTTCAACTGATTATAGACTCTATTCCTGGCCTCAGGGGTAAGTATGTGAATTAGACCTAGCCAATCACAGAATATCCATTCTTCTAGCAACAATGCCTGGAACAATTGATGGGCACAGGACCAAAAAAGGCCAATCAGAAATGTTTCCTGGGATAGATCTGTGGACTCTGGGAGACGGAAGTTCTCTTTGCTAAGGTGTGGCTGCTGGCAGGCACATTTCCTGCAATATGGAGAAGACCAGTCTACAACAGGAGAGGATGAGACAAATGGGGAAAGAGGAGCAGAGAAAAGCAGATGAAATACAGACACAGGAAGTTCTGGCAATGTTGAGTCCTCAACCCTGGTTCCTTTGAGCATCACTCTCTCCTTCCTAGCTTTTTTAAAAAAATTTTATTGAGGTCATATTGGTTTATAACATTGTGTTATTTCAAGTGTACATTATTATATATCAGTTTCTGTATAGACTGGATTGTGCTTACCATCAATAGTCTAGTTTTTATCCATCACCATACATATGTGCCCCTTTATCCCTTTCACCCCCCCTCCCCACCCCCTTTTCCCCTCTGGTAACCACTAATCTGTTCTCTTTATCCATGTGTTTGTTTATCTTCCACATATGAGTGAAATCATACAGTGTTTTTGTCTTTCTCTGTCTGGCTTATTTCAGTTAACATAATACCCTCAAGGTCCATCCATGTTGTTGCAAATGGGACGATTTTGTCTTTTTTTATGGCTGAGTAGTATTTCATTGTATATATATACCACATCTTCTTTATCCATCCATCAGTTGATGGGCACTACCTTTTGAACCAATATAGTCTTTTTTTTCTGCTTAAGGTAGGTTGAATTAAGTTTCTACTATTTCTTATTTTAAAATGTCCTGATTAATTACAACCTGAGAGTTATACTAAGAATCTCCCCTCCTTTTCAACCCTGAGGCCCAAGATGAACCTTATACATCCATTCTTTCTTCTCTTTCTTGAGAAGCTCCTTGGGTTTCTAAACAAATAGTTCCCCAGTGGGTCTACCTCTTAGACCCTCCAGAAAGAGACAAGAAGTATGTGAATCCTAGGGTGAATCCAATTTAGGCTGCCAAGTTAGGCCCCTTCCACACAACCATTCACTCATTTAACAAATATTTCCTGAGTTCTTACTATGTGCCAGACACTGTTCTAGGGGCTGAGAATATAGTAGTGAATAAACCAGATAACATTCTGCCCTCATGAAGCTTGCATTCTGATGAGAAACAGATAACAAATGATTACATGTATAATATAATCTCATCAGTATTACGAAGAAAAAGACAGCAGGTTAATAAGACAGGAGGTTATGGAGTATGGTGCTATTTCAGGCAGGGAAGGCCCTCCAAGGAGTGAACAGTCCTGAATGAAGTGAGGATGTGAGTCATGTGGATATTTGGGAGAAAAGTGTTCTAGGCTAGGGGAACAGAAAGTGCAAAGGCCTGGAAGTGCTTGACATGTTCGAAAACAGCAAAGGAGGCCAGTGAAGTAAGGCGAGCTAAAGGAAGAGTGGTAAGAAATTAGGCCAGGGAGGTAACCAAGGGCCAAATTGCAGGAAGCCTTGGACTGGAGGTAAGAGCTTTGTATTTTTTCCGAATTGTGATGGGAAGCCATTAGAGTGTTTTGATCTGGGGACTGACACTGTCAGATTGATGTTTTACAAGCATCCCTTTGGCTGTGTTGTAGATAATGGACTGTAGGGGGTGAGAGGAGAAGCAGGGAGACCAGACAAGAGACTACTGTACTAGTGCAAGTGAGAGATGATGGTGGTGTCAACTAGGGTGGCAGCAATGGAGGCAGTGAAAAGGTGGAGTCAGCATATATTTTAAAGATGAAGCCAGTTAAAGCTAATAGAATTTGCTGATGGATTGGACCCAGAGTGTGAGAGATGGTCAAGGCTGACTCCAAAGTGTTTTGACTTGAGCGATTAGGTGAACCAAGATGACATTTGTTGCGATGAGGAAGAATGGGAAAGGCATAGGTTCTGGGATAGGGGAAATCATGAGTTTAGTCTGGGACCCATTAAATTTGAGATTCCTGTTAGACCTCTAGGTGGAGATGTGAAGAAGTCTGGAGAAAGGAAATATATGTCAAACAAAGGGGTGCAAAGTGTTAGGATGGAAAGCGGGGTTCCTGAGAAACAAGGAGAGTCCCAACCACACCAACCAGATTCGGATCCTGGGCATGGACATGGCACCACTCGTCAGACCATATTGAGGCAGCATCCCACATAGCACAGCCAGAAGGACCTAAAACTAGAATGTACAACTATATACTAGGGGGCTTTGGGGAGAAGAAGAAGAAGGAAAAATAAAGATTGGCAACAGATGTTAGCTCAGGTGCCAATCTTTAAAAAAAAAAAAGGAAACATGAGGGACAAGAATTCTCTGACTGCACTTGAGAGAAGAATAAGATGCAATCGGAGTAGGGAAATAAAAAAGGAAGCAAATTAGTGAGGTTAAAGTTATCATTAGAAAAGTGAGGTAGAACTGAGCAAGTTTTGGCTGCCAGCTTTTCTCCCTGATTCCTGCCAACAGTTTGTGCAGCTTCGTTGATGAGGACCTTTTCTCGGCCTTGTGCAACAACAGAGCGAGCACAGAAGGAAACTCAGAGCTTGAACATTCAGAGGTCGCAGCCAGGCGGTGGGGACAGGAGCCAGCCTTGATCAATGCGGAATTGATTTACAATGTAATGCTTTTGTGTTCCAAAGTAAGATACCAGAAAAGGACAATTCGGGGACAGGCTTCAAATTCCTTCTGCCAGCATTGAAAAACGAATAAGACGAGCCCATGTCACCGAATGCAAGTTGTGCGGTATTGGGAAAGGGTAACCTGGGGAAACAGCATGCCAAAGAAGAGGTAGTGGGAAATAAAAAGGGCAAAGACCTGAAAGGAAGGCCAGGAAAGTGACGTACAGAGAAACATCAAAGGAAAGCTAGGCCCATAAAAGAGAAATTGATGGATGAGGGGATGAGGACATTAAAAAGATCTTTAGGAGGCTTCAGGGAATGTAAGAAAGAGGGCAAAGCAGAGATGTCACTTGGAACATCTGACATAACAAGCAGCTAGAGAAAGCAAATACATAACATGATAGAAAGAAGGGTGTGCATGTGGGGGGCACGCCAGCCCTTGGTGTCTGCATGTAAATAAAGAGTTGGAAGGCTATGGCTACGCAGCTAATGGGGCCTTGTTAAAACAAAAGAGGATGCTACACTCCCTCTCTTTTAAAGAGAGGAGACTGAGGAAGTGTGGGTACCAAGCATTGGTGTCAACAGAGTGGCATTAGCATCTCAGTTCTGTCATTTAAAAGGTAACTACTTTGGGCAAGTTTCCTTGACTTCTAAGCCTTAGTTTCCTGTCTGTAAAATGGGGACAATAAAACCAAAATCTTAGGGTTGTAGTTAGGATTAGCAATACCTGGACGGTACTACACGTAGCAGGCACTCAATATCGCTACTACTACTACTTCCCTTCCTATTATTCAATCATCTCTTTACTTAAAACAAGTAAAATGAGCACACAAAATACACTGTTGAGGGTTATCCCAGCCCCATGGGAAACATCTTTGCTCTCACCGTAAGGAAAGAGAGTAAACCAAAGGAGGAAGGGCAAAAGGCATGATCTTAGACATAAAGCCTCATCCGGAAAGGAGAATGCTGATGTATATATATACACAGCTACAGCAAGGAACCAGAGAAGGAATGGCATATATGAAATACAGGCTCGGGGACAATAGATGGAGAAAGGATGAAGAGTAGAGTTCAGTGTTTTGAAAAGTGACATTGATCATTTGTGGAAAGGTGTTTGGCGACAGGAAATGAATTGTAAAAAAGCAGAATCTCTTAAGTCTTTTATAATTAAAAACCCCATGACGTGGCCTTCCCTGGAGCGCCTTGAGAATTAGCCTCTCATTGTCTGTCTGGCATAAAGATGGAGGCAGCTCCCACGGAGAAACAGAGACAAGAACTGGATAATCTCCTCCTTTTCAGAGCTTCCTCTTTTTGCTTCCCTTCTCTTGCAACTCAGCCCCCGCCTGTATTCAACTGTCCCAGAGCCTCAGAGCTGAGCTGGTCCACACATTGATAAAATGCTTGGCTCAGAGAGCCGGGGCAGTTTCTTTTCTTCTTTTGGGCATGTGTCTTATTTTAGTAACAAGCAACAAGTAATGTAGAGAAATCTCAGACTGATGGGGGAGAGGACAAGACAGACGATCCTCACAGCTCTGGTGAGTGTGTTCCTGGGGGTGGTGGAAGGAGCACTGCCCATAGAGAAATGCGTTTCATCAATGGTTCTGAAGAGGAAAAGTAACCCCAGGAGGGGACTGAGACTGGAACAAATCACACAGGGAACCAAATCTAAAAGTTGCCAGTAAGAAGAGCAAGGCTTAGAGCAGCCCAAGAGTTAGAAAGGAGAGAGCTTAGAAATGCCAAGGGCTATCTGTCTATGCTGTTCTGCAGGGTGCATGTTGGCCACTGGCTTGGTGTCAGGGTCAGGGGCCCAGAGAGGCCCTAGGAAGAGGACTGGCTACATAATTTGCAGAGCTCAGTGCCAAATGAAAATGCAGGGCCTTTGTATTCCTTTTTTTTTTTTTGGTCTCTCTCCATTGATACTTTTTTTTTTGGCTGAGGAAGATTTGCTCTGAGCTAACATCTATTGCCAATCTTCCTCTTTTTTGCTGAGGAGGATTCACCCTGAGCTAACATCAGTGCCACTCTTTCTCCTTTTGTATGTGAGCTGCCATGACAGCATGGCCACTGACAGATGAGTGGTGTAGGTCCTCACCTGGGAACCGAACCCAGGCCACTGAAGTGGAGCATGCCAAACTTAACCACTGGGCCACCAGGGCTGACCCAATGCAGGGCTTTTGTTAAAAAATTGTTAAGAATTTCAAGGGGACGCCACGTGGCACAGTGGTTAAGTGCACATGTTTTGCTTCGACGGCCCAGGGTTCGCCGGTTGGATCCCGGGTGCAGACATGGCACTGCTTGGCAAGCCATGCTGTGGCAGGCGTCCCACATATAAAGTAGAGGAAGATGGGCATGGGTGTTAGCTCAGGACCAGTCTTCCTCAGCAAAAAGAGGAAGATTGGCAGCAGTTAGCTCAGGGCTAATCTTCCTCAAAAGAAAAAAAAAAGAATTTCAAGATGGTGAGAGCAAAGCATTAAACCAAGCCCAGGTCCTACTGAGCATGGGGCCCCATGTAACTACACAGGTCCCACACCCATGAAGCCAGCCGTGTGTAGGTGCATTTTTAAGTAGATCCCCAGATGTAGGCTGATTATTTTATTTAGCAAATCAAGACATAGGGCTAGAATATGTTTTCTGTTATTTTATTCCATGTTTTGTGAATTTAAAAACTTCTATTATTATTTTATATTACATATAATGTAAATTACATTAAAACAATGCAATAGTACTATCATAACAGCCAATGAAGAGAAAGTACAAAAGTCTTTTACAGATCTGCATGAACGGCCAAGCACGTGGCCTTCAAACAGGAGCCCTGTTTCCTATTTCCTTCCATTGCCTGTGTGATTGTGACTGAGGCTCTGTGAGCTGCAGAAAAAAGGTGGGGATGGCTAGTTCCAGTGCTCTCCTTCTCCCAGCCCAACGCTGCTCTCCATGCCCTCATTCTGGGCTCTTCTCCCAGCTCCCCTCCCTCCCAAATCTTCCCCTGAGCTCTTTAATGTTCATCCTGCTTATTTGTCACCCTTTGTGGCAGCTATAAAACCAAATCCTTACTTTGAGACTTGATAATTAAAGGGAAAGAATGAAGCATTTATCCTGCCTTTCCAGTAGGAACTATATTTCAGTATAATTAAATAGCCATAGTTTTACCTTTTATTTATTCAACATTTACCTAGCACTTACCATGCACCGGGCCTTATTCTGATTGCTTTACTAATATCACTAATAATTTAATTCTCATAGTAACTATATTTTACAGATACGGAAATGGAGGCACCAAGAGGTTAAGTGACAGTCACACAGCCTGCGAGTGGTGGGATCAGCATTTAAACTCAGAGTCTGGCTCCAAAGTCCATGCTCTTACCTGCTGCACCAGGCTGCCCTGGTTCAATGAGGGAAGTTCTCCTTTCCTCAAGAATGCCAGCTAGTGAATATAGATGAAGTGATAGAATTAGAAAATCATTTTTAAGTCTGCCGTGAATTTGTTGATCTAGGTAAGAGTCGTCAAGTGGGATTAAAACTATTAGGTGAATAGTTGATGGGGAGCTGGACATTTGTATAGTGCCAAAGTAACAGCCCAGAATCTGGAGGCAAATTTAACTATAGAATGGGTCCGGCTGCCATCTTGCTGATGCAGTGGTCAACCATAGCCTTACTACCAGCGGGGCAACCAGACTGTGTCTCCTGATGTGCTGCAGTATCTGACACAATGCCACATGGATGTATTCTAGCCAGTGCTATTTAACTTGAAAGAACAGGCCTTTAGAGCGAATGTCCAGTTTACAGGAGACACAGGAGATTGAGGAACAAGCAAAATAACATCACAAACAAGCACTTGGACAAATCCAAAACGTGGGACATTCTTCAGAACTGGCTCGATTTTTTCACTAAGTCAATAAAGCATGAAATTTAAAAAGAGTATTCTCGAGTTCAAGAGATTTAAGAAACATTACAAGAGGAATGCATGATTTTAGACTGCACTCTGATTTGGACAAACCAGCTGTAAAGGATATTTCTGGAATAATTGGGGAAATTTGAATATGGTTTGAGGATTAAAAGGTATTAAATTTGCCCACTGAAGTGAAGAATTAATACAACGATTTTTAAAATGTCCATTCTAAAGTAAATTAGGTCTTTCACTGTCACCCTCCTTACAGGACGGTCTCTTCACTTCTTTGCCCTGACTGAATCCTGCCTCCCGGCTTGCATGTTGCTTCCTGTAACAGATACTGTTGGTTCTCTGCTCATATCCCCTGGGCTCTTACCATTTCTGTGCGTGCCAGCCTGACTTCCAACTGCAGCTCCTGCGTCTCTTTGCCTGGACGTTTTCCTATGGACCCCAGAGCCCTCTTTGCCTGCACATAGAGGAAGCCCCAGAAGTGCCAGGGGATGAACACCAACCTAGGACAGCTCTGAATCAATGACTGACAGGGGTAGGTTATCCCTCAGGTGGGATAGCTCTGAGATGCATGTTCCACACTACTTCCTAGAATTTCCCAATATGACTAAGCTCCAGTTACCCACAGTGGTACTTTGCTTTGTAACATCTCCCTTTATTGGCTTTCTTCGCTTCCCTGTCTCACTCCTCAACTCCTTCATGGGTATTTTCTGTGATCACCTCCCGAACAGATTACTTATGCTGGAATCCTCATCTCAGAATCTGATTTGGGGATAATCCAAACTAAAACATTTCCCCTGGAGCCCTCTCCTGTGAGAACTGTTCTCTCTCACAAAGCCTGAGAGCAAGAGACACCACCAGCATTTTCCTACTGCCCTTTTACTCTTGTGCAACATTCCTTCTTTCTTTGATCCTTGCACCATTTACCCTCTGGCCTCCTCACTGTTCTCATTTATCAGCGTTCTGGTTACTACCCCAGATCCATGGGAGATTCTGGTACTCCCCTCTACCCCAAACCTGTCATTAGCCTGGGAGCCCCATATGGAAGTCCCAACTCTTGGCTTCTTGACTCTCTCATCTCAACTTATCTTCAGCTCTGCTCCATATAAGCCACTGCCTGAGCCACACTGTAGACCTTGTCATCACCCAAAACTGCTCTATCACTGAAACTCTAAACTCCAATTTTCCATTCTTAGACTATAAGATCCCACTTCAACAGCTCTCTTACTCCTTCAATACTTGTTCTTGGACTTTGCTGCAACTACCCTATAAGCCTTCACCCAAAGTCAGTCCTATAGTCTACCTTTCCTGCTCCTGAGGACTGCTGGAGAAGATCATCCAAGCTAGCAGATTGTTGGCATGGTCTTCAGCCTCATGTGAGCTCTCAGCTGTTAGTCAATCCTTTTGCCTATTGTTGGGCAGCAACGTCTCTCTCTCCAGTAATGTTCTTGGCAGTTGTCTAGGGCCTTTCTCATTTGCTCTCAGCCCATTCACTCCTATTCCAATTGGGTTTCCATTTTGCCTCTGACTCTTGGCTCTGTCTTCTTTTACAAACTTCCTCTTGCCATCTAGTGGTTCCATTCTTCCTCAAGCTCTTGGCTCAAATGTATATGCCCAGAATTTCCTCTAGCTGTCCCTTTGGGACCCCAACTCTGGCTCTAGCTTTGGACTGGCAGCCCTGCTGGGCCCATCCAACTTCACCGCTTCCCCAATGCTTTCCTCCTCCCCTCTCAATCACTAAGACAGAATTTAGACAACTCCTATTCATTACTGCATCATTTCAACACGTAGTTGTTGAGTATCTATTGAGCCTAGTGACAGTCATAGTACCAGGAACTATGCCAGTTGCTGGGATACAATGGTAAATAAGAAAGACAAGGTCTCTGACCACGTGGACTTGCACATCGTGACAGAACCATTGAAGAAAACCTGAGAAAATAGTAAGAAGGAATTCCTTTAGATAGGGTAGTCAGGGAACACCTCTATGAGGAAGTAACATTTGATTCAAGACTTGAAGATTGAAAAGGAGCCAGACATGTGAAGAATCCAGTGGAAAAGCATTTCAGGTGGAAGTAACTACAATGAAAGAATTCTGAGGCTAGAAAGAGCTTGACACATAATGCAAATACAGAGGGCCAGTATGGATGGAGCACAGTAAGTTGAAGAGAGAAGAGTAAGAGAAATGAAAATGGACCAGGAGTCATCCAGACCATGGGGCCATATCATGTAGCAGCTTGAATTTTATTTTCAATATGATGAGAAGCCATTAGAGGGTTTTAATCAAGAGAGTAACATGATTTAATTTTCATTTTTAAAAGACGACCTCACCTTATAGTTTGGGCAAGAGATGAGTGTTCCCTGGACTAGGTTAGTAGTGGAGGTGGGAGAAGTGGATAAATTAGCAATTCGTATTGGATGTAGGGTTTGCTGATGTATTGAATTTGAGGAGTGAGAGAGAAGGAGGAATCAATGATGACTTTCAGGTTTCTGACATAGGTTAATGTCATTTTCTAAGATGGAAATGATGGGGAAAGAACAGATTGGGTGGGAGGAGGATGTCAAGAGTTCTATTTTACATGTGTCATGTTAGAGATGTCTAATGGATGTCCAAGCAGCAATTTTAAATGGACAGGTGTATATACGAATCTGAGGTTTAGAGTCTTTTTAGGGTCTTCACTGGGAGTCGTCAGCATAAAGACGTTATTTAGAGAGCCATGGGAACTGATGAAAACACCTAAGGAGTGATTTGAGAGAGAGAAGAGAAGACTCAAGACGAATTATTGGCAATTACAACATTTAGAGTTAAGGTAGAGGACACTGAGAAGTAAAGATTGGTAAAAACATGGTATTAACAAAGCCAAAGAGGAAAAGTTCCAGAGAAATAGGGAGTGATCATCTATGTCATCTGCTAATGAAAAGGCTAATCAGATCAGGACAGAAATGTGATCATTGGATTTGGCCACGTAGAAGTCTCTGGGGATCTTGACAAGAGTGGTTTTGGTATGGATTGTGGGTATGGAAGCCAGACTGGAGTGGATTCAAGAATAAACAGGCGAGGAAGAAGAGATTGCATGTGTAGACAATTCTCTCATGAATGTTTGCAGTTAATGGGTAGAAATGTGGGGAGCAGCTGGACGGACAGCAGGATGAAGGAAGAGTTTAGTTTAGGGATAGTAAGTGCTAACTGAAGTTTGTATGCTGTTAAGAATTATTTAGTAGAGAGGGTAGAAGTCCTTAAAAAGGGGAGAAGTGACGGTGTGGCAATGATTTCTAGGTATCCTCTAATATCTGTCTTCTCTTCTTCCACAATAAAAAAAAAATCCCTAATTCATAGCTGTCCTTGTGACTTACTAGAATAAGGATCATACTTTCCAGCCTTCCTTGCTGCTAGATGTGGCTATGTAACTATCTCTAGTCGATAAGATGTAACCAGAAGTGTCATGTGACAGCTCTTGGGAAGCTTCTTTGAAAGACAGTTGGCACATGCCCACTTTCCCATCTTTTGTCTCTTCTTCCATCCAGCTGCCTGAAATTTGGATGCAATGGCCAGAACTCAAGCTACTATTTTGGACCTTGAGGACAAGGGCCACACCCAAGGGGTATGGTGAGTTGAGAGGAGCCTGAGTTTCTGAAGATTTTGTGGAGCAGCATCACCATTATCAACTCCGGACTGCCTACCTCCATTCTTTTATGTGTGAGAGAAACAAACTCTCTTATTTAAGCCACTGTTATTTTGGACCACTGTTTCTCTCAGAGGAACCGAATCCTCACTGATTCAGATGGGATCCAGTGCACAAGTAGAATGGACTTTAATAGGAGACAGTTCATCCAACGTATCAGAAAGCTAGGGTAGGAGATGGAGGGAGATGGGTAGATGTGGTGGTGGCAAGGTAAGGGAGTTCCCATTTAATTCATTCTCTTTTCTCTATGAAGTGGGAGGTGAGATTTTCAGCTGAGAATGCAGATAGGTAGTAGAGGGTTGGATGTAGGATAGAGAAGGTATCATATAGACTCTTTAATATGTAGAGGAGCAAGGAGAAGGCTTTGATATCTGTGAGAAACCCTACACTACAGCTGAATTATTTCCCTCCTTATTCTGCCAGCCCTATTCTTCTGGATCCTTGATCCTCTGATCAGTTTTTCATGCTTTATTTTCTACAGAGTACCCTGATTCTCGTTATCTCCACCTTATACTTCCAAAGCTGTGCCCTCTTCCTCAGTTCCCCAGATAGGAGCCCCCTGGGATCTCAGTGTTTTCCTAAAACTGAACTAGATTTGCCATGCCTTTGTTGGGCTAGATTTGCAGGTTTGTTTTTTTTTTAATGAGGAAGATTGGCCCTGAGCTAACATTTGTTGCTAATCTCCTCTTTTTACTTGAGGAAGATTGTCGCTGAGCTAACATCTGTGCAAATCTTCCTCTATTTTGTATGTGGGATGCTGCTATAGCATGGCCAGATGAGTGGTGTGTAGGTCCATGCCTGGGATCTGAACCTATGAACCCCAGGCCCCCGAAGCAAAGTGCGTAAACTTAACTGCGCTGGCCGGGTTTTTTGATTGTTTGTTTTTTGCTGTGGAAGATTCACCCTGAGCTAACATCCACTGCCAATCCTCCTCTTTTTGTACGTGAGCTACCACACAGCATGGCCGCTGACAGATGAGTGGTGTAGGTCTGCACCTGGGAACCGAACCCAGGCCAACAAAGTGGAGCACACTGAACTTAACCACTAGGCCACCAGGACTGGCCCTGGATTTGCAGTTTTTAACACCCCAAAACACTCTACTCCACTCTAGTCTGGCTATTTGCATTTCTGATTTGCCTTATAATCCTTCTAGCTTTCTCTCTCTTAAGCAAACTCTAGCCATCTACTGACACCCTCTTCACATCTTATCCCAATTTCCAGCTTGCCCATCCTTCAAAGCCCAGCTTTGACTCACCTCCTTCAGGAAGCCTTTTCTAACTATTTCAATCTACCTTGATTATTTAATTGGTGAATGAATAATTTGACACCTATTTTGTGACTAGAGTTGATTGCTGTTTCTGAATATCCATACATAAGTAACCATATACTTATAATCTGTTCCACATAGCTGAACACTTGTTACATATGGCATTCTACTCTAATGCAATAATGTGCCATATGGAAGTTTCTTTCCACTTGCCTGGTTCTTTCCTTGCAGCTTACCCTCTTACTAAGAGTGGGCTTTTGCAAATAAAAGTGAAGATTCAGAGGGGCCAGCCCAGTGGCGGAGCAGTTAAGTTTGCACCTTCCACTTTGGTGGTCTGGGCTTCACCGGTTCAGATCCCGGGTGTGGACCTATGCACTGCTTATCAAGCCATGCTGTGGCAGGTGTCTCACATATAAAGTAGAGAAAGATGGGCATGGATGTTAGCTCAGGGCCAACCTTCCTCAGCAAAAAGAGGAGGATTGGCAGCAGATGTTAGCTCAGGGCTAATCTTCTCAGGAAAATAAAAAGTAGAGATTCAGAGGTTTTTTACTCCTCCAAAATAAAGCATTTGAGTCGTGTTTCAAGACTAAGTCAATACTAGCAAAAGAGGTTTACGCTGTAGATGCATCGCTCTGAAGAACATGAAGGAGCAAAGACAGTGTTTCTTGGACCACTTACATCAGACTCAATCTGGAAAGCTGGTTAAAAAATGAAGATTTCTATGAGCCAAAAAACATATATAAGCATGTTTATGGCAGTGTTATTTATAATAGCACAACAAACAAACAAAAAATCTAGAAACAATCCAAATGACCATGCACAAAAGAATGGATACATAAATTGTGATGTATTCATACAATGGAATATTGCATAGCAGCAAAAAAGACTAAACTACACATAAATGCATCAACATGAATGAATCTCAAAAATGATGTTGAATGATAAACGCAAGTTGCCAAAGAATGTAAATAGTATGACACCATTACGTAAAGTCCTCAAACAAGCAAGCTAAATAGGATTTTCTTGTTCAAAGATACAATCATATGTGGAAAACAGTAAGAAAAGCAAAGAAGGAATTAATATAAATTTAAGTAAAGTGCTTGCCTCTTGGAGGAAGAGAGGAATGCAACTGAGGAGGGGTACACAAAAAAATGTTCTCTTTTTAAAGCTCGGTGGTTGGTACATGGGTGTTCATTTCATTATGATTCATTATATTATACATATATACTATATATGCTCTTTGTGTGCATATCTCACAGTGACAAATTTTGAGCATAGGTTTCTAGGCCCTGCCAGATCTACTGAACTTGAATTATTAATGGTGAGGTCCTTAAATCTCCATTTTCGTTTGGCATCCCTGATGGTTCTGAAGTGTGAGAACTACTGACAGGAAGTCTCTTTAAGTAATCCGTAGGACCTAAAGGATCTGAGATCCTTTAAAGCCAGGAATTTAGTGCTCAGAAGCAGGCTAGAGGAAGATCCAGCAGTCTGTGGAAGAGGAGAAGAGAAACTATAGAGGGAAGGGATCCCAGATACTCCTTCCAGATGTCCCATGTGTGGCCGTGTGGCCTGGTAGAAGACCTGAAGTTTGGGAAAAGCCAAGAAACTTTTTTTAAAGATTTTATTTTTCCTGTTTCTCCCCAAAGCCCCACCAGTACATAGTTGTATAGTTTTAGTTGTGGGTGCTTTTAGTTGTGGCATGTGGGATGCCACCTCAGCATGGCTTGATGAGTGGTGCCATGTCTGCATCCAGGATTCGAACTGGCGAAACCCTGGGCTGCCGAAGCGGAGTGCACAGACTTAACCACTCAGCCACGGGGCTGGATCCCAAGAAACTTTTTATACCATCCTTTGAGCTCCACCTTTTAATTGTGATTGGTGATGGAAAAGGCTTTCTGGGAAAAGACTATATGTACACGCCCTCCTAGACATTACAGCATAAATAAAGAGTTACATGTGGTTTTTTTTCATCTTACTCCAAGCTCTACAAAAGTGTGTGTATTAGTCAGCTAGGGCTGCTATAACAAAATACTGCAGACTGGGCGGCTGAAACAACAGAAAGGTATTTTCTCACAGTTCTAGAGGCTAGAAGTTCAAAATTAAGGTGTCTGCAGGGTTGGTTTCTTCTAAGGTCTCTCTCCTTGTCTTGCAAATAGCCCCCTTCTGGCTGTGCATTTACACGGTTGTTTCTCTGTGCATGTGTGGGGTGTTTCTGTCTGTGTCCTCATCTCTTCGTATAAGGACACCAGTCATGTCGGATGAGGGCCCACCCTTACGATCCCATTTGAACTTAATTACCTCTTTAAAGGCCCTGTCAGTTGAATTCTGAGGTACCAGAGGTTAGGGTTCAACATATGAATGGGAGGACGCACAATTCAGCCCATAACAGTACGGAATATTTATTTTGTTTTTGTTTGTTTTGGTATGACCTTCATGGTACCCTGCACAGAGCTGAGCATACAGTTGGTGCCTAATTCATACTGATTGATTGATTAGTAACTCATCTAAAAGGTTTGGTGGGGAAGAAATGAGTAAAAATGTATTCCGCTTTCTCCAGAGTTGACTGTGGTTGTTTCATGTTCATCAGATTGACTAGCCAATCAGTTATTTTCAATTCTAAATAACCCAACATTAAGAATCCACGAGACAGTCACTCTAAAACATTATAAAGCATTAAGCTGCTTGAAGCCTGAACTCTTTAACTGTTTGACATTTCCTTTAAAAGTTGTTGGAATCCCTCTCTCCAGGAAGCCCAGTCGGAGGGAGCTTAGTGTTTTACTTATCCAAGTCTTTGCAGTAATGAATTAAACATGTATCGAAAAGGGAAGTGTCACGTCCTGCAGCATCTCCTTCCCCCATGCTGAGCTGGCACGTCCCAAGGGCAAGGCCAATCAGCCTCGTCATGGAACGCCGGAGTCAGACAGGTTTATCAGAGAGGAGGGAAAAAGCAAAGAAAACCCTTTCCTTGGCAAAAAAAAAGAGCCTTTGATTTCTCAGCTCATCATCCCAGACAGAGCCACTGAGACTGTTTCTTCGGCTCCGACCAGCAACCGCCTGACATCTGGGAGATCTGGCGGGAATGTGGGAACTGGGAATGAGGGAACAAAGCAGGAGCCAGAAAATTCGTGAAGAAAACACACAAAGCAAACCTGGCGAGACACTAGTAATAACCATCTATCCTGTTCACCATACACTTTTTAACTTTGCAAAGCACACTGACATCTACCACTTCATTTCACCCTCAAAACCTTAGGAAATAGGCAGGACAGGTAGTATTTCTCTCTTGTTATAAATAACGAGAAAGAAGCCCAGAGAGATGGAGATGCACACAAACAACTAGTCGGTGGTGGAGCTGGGACTAGAATCCAGGGCTCCAGACACCAAACTCAGGGCTCTTTCAACAGACCGGCTCCCCGCAGGTTAAGAATTAATCCAACTTTCCCACCACCCAGATTTTATATAGGCAGAAGGAGGGGATGATTTCTACCATACATTTTAGAATCAGAAAGTAACCTTAGAAATCTTCAGAACAGAGTACAAGAATCCAGGGGAAGACCCAGCAGGACTCCACAGGTCTATTTCTTTCCACAATTCACTTTGTGAAGCCGCCTCTGTCAGCTTGCCTTGCTTCTGCCTCTTCTGCCATATCCAACTTGAACAGTGACCCATGAGGCCTCCCTGTGCCGAGCCCTGCTTACCTCTCTAGCCTCCTCTCTCTCCAGGTCTCCAGTATTGTCCCACAATCCAGCCAACAGGACTATGAACAGTTCCTGGAACACGCTGGGCTGCTTCACACCTCCCAGCCTTCTAACACTTGCTCTTCCACCTCACAGAGCCCTTCAGTCTCCTGACCCCTCCGTTCGCCCAGTCTGTTAGTCCCTTCTCTGTCTCCCTTCCTTTCTACCAAGTGGGATCCCACGGCTGAGCACCTGAACCCCTCCCTCAAGCATTACTCACCCTTTGCTGGCACCCCTCTCCTTCTGCCACACCCACCCAACCAAACCCCACCTAGGGAACAGCACAACACTACCTTCTCTGCTCCTGCAATTGAATGGCTAAGCACTGCTGGAGGCAAATCCCACAACTCTGGAGGCTGTCGACCCTATAAATGTCCAGTCTCTCAGCTAGGCCTGCAACCCCACTCATCAGTCCTCTCGCGTGTCCTTGGCCCAATCCTTCTCACATTCCTCTCAATAACTTCTCAACTTTTCACTGCCCTCCTCAAGCCCTTTACTTGACCCTGCTTGTCTCTCTCTTGGCGGAAAACTGCTTCCAACCTTACTGAGAAAATTGAGGCCATCAGGATGGATCTCTCCCACCAACTACAATCTCCTCTCCGTCCACACCCATCCCTCCTTTTTTCTCCAGTTTCAGAGGGTTAGTTGCTCTCTTCCTGTTTAAGGCCAACACTTTTAGCTAGGCCTTGGACCTACCCCTCCTGCTTCCTCTAAGACCTTACTCTGTCAGATGACCCCTTTCTCCCTTACCTTCTTTCTCTTCCTCTCAACTGGGTTCTTCCTCTCAGCCTAAGAATTCAAGCCTCTCTTATAAAAAACAAAACAAAACAAAGCAAAGCAAAAACAAACCCAAACCTTTTTCTGGTCCTGTCCCCTCTAGCTTCCCTTCAGTTTCTTTTCCTCTCCTTCTCATCTAATTTTCTCAGAAGAGTATTCTACATTTGCCATCCCCACATTCCTACTTTCAATTCACTTCTCAACCAACTGAAGTCTGGCTTCTGGCCCCCCTGCACCATTCTACTACAAACTCTCCCTAAAATCACCAGTTACCTACTCATTGCCACCCCAATGGGCACTGCTCAGTCCTTGTCAAATCTCCCTGTGGTGTTTGACATTTCTGATCACTCCCTCTTTAAAGAAAAGAAACAGACAAGCTCCCTTGGCTTCCACAGCCCCTGTCCTTCTTTTGGCATCCCATGTTCATCCCTCCGTATGTGTATGGGCTCTGCTTCCTTCACTTGCCCCTCCACTGTTGGTATTCCCCACTGTTGTCCTTAGCCCACTGCTTTTATCATGTGCTAGTTTCTCTCTGTGTGATCTCATTCATTCTCATGCTGGTAACTTCTCGTTTGGTTGCAGAAAAAAAAAACCCTCACTCAAATTATCCTCAGATGGTTGGGCTTAGATTTGAAGCTACACATAGACTGAGATGGTAACTCTATCAGGTAGTGAAGCAGCTTCAAGAATGTGCAAGTCCCTCCATCTTTGCTTGGGCCACATGCTCACTTTCTCTGTCTCTCTCTTTGTATCCTTTTCTCCAGTGTCTATTCCATTCTTTTTCTACCACCCAACATCCTCTGCTCACCCATTGCTTCCACCTCCTTCCTACTTCAGCTTCAAATGGCCTCAGCTTGCCATGTCCCAATTTTCTACAATCTTCTAGCTTCAACTCCCAGTGTTAACCGGCCTGGAGTCTCTGTAGTTCTTAGTTCAAAATCTGGAGAGAGGGATTCTAATTAACCCGGCTTATCTTTTTCACCAGGCCACAGATCATAAGTCGCTGGCTGCCCTTGGGTCAGGGGCCCACTCAGTTCCATTGGCTGCAGCCAAGGCAGGTGGGGGCAGTTAGTAGGATGGATCAGGTAGAACAAATTACGGCTGCTTGCACAGCAGTCAGTGGAGGCAGCAAGTTTCCTCAGAAGTGATGTGATCACGGCAGGCCATGACAAATACCCCCAGTATAATCTCAAATCTAAATCTCCAGCACCGACTCTCCTCGGGGATTTAAACATGAAATTTAAACATTTAAATTTCAAAGTGTCTGCTAGGCGTCACCTCTTGTTTGCTCCACAGGCACCTTAAACCCAACATGTTCGAAAGGAGAATTCTGCATTTTCCTCTAAAGAAGCACTCCTTCCTGAATTTTTCTATCATAGTTGATGGTACCACTATTTTTATTGCTGTTTTTATTACTGTTATTATTGTTACTATCTACATAGCTACCCAAGCTAGAGAGCTATCATTTTGAAGTCTCCTTCACTATATCATCCATATCCAATCCATCACAAAGCCCTGCTTATTTCCCTTCTAAGTTTTTCCTTAATTCTGTCCTCTCCTTTTCACGCTCACTGCTCCAGCTTAAGCCATCATCTTCTTTCACTTGGATGGCAGCAACAGCCTCCCAACTGGGTTCCCCTTTTCTGGTCTTGTCCCCCTATAACCCATCCCTCACACTGCCGATAGAGTGACCTACTTTTCTAAAAACATCCATGACCATTCCTCTTCCCCATTTTATGGCCTTTCAATGACTATTGTCTACTGGATAAAGACTAAGCTCTTAAAATAACGTACAAGGCCCTGCTTTTCCTTCTGTTCCAGCTTATCTGCTGCCATGACTTGCATTTCATTTTACCTCCCAGCATCACCACATTGCTTATTCCCTCCACACAGCACTCTGCTTCTCACCTCTGTGCCTTTGCTTCTGCTGACCCCCTCTGCTTGGAATACCCTCCTTTCATTCCTTCCTCCCAGGATAATTGACCTGACCTCTGCCAGGATAATTTAGATTCTGTTCAGGTGTAACTTCCTCCGGGAAACTTTCGCTGTCTTCTCTCCCATTTCCAATTTGAATAAGGCAGTCCTCTGTGTTCTCATTATGTCCTGGTCTTATTTCTTTCATTGCATATCTTGCCCATATTACTCTTTAGGGGGCAGACCCTGTGTCTTATTCATATCCGTATTTCCAACAGCTAGCATAGGTCCTGGCACTCGGTAGGGGTTAATTTTTTTAGAACGAAAGAAAGAGGGGAAGAGAAAGCTGAGGCAATAATAGGCAGGCCAGTGAGACAAAGGAGAGGAGAGGAGGAGAGGAAGAAGAAGGGAAGATAGAGAAGATAGGAGGAGAGAAAGAGAGAGAGAGAGAGAGAGAGAGAGAGAGAGAGAGAGAGAGAGGGAGAGGGAGATAACGAACCACTGTACTGGGTTGAAATCCACTTTACTCTGACCTAACTCAGAGAAACTAGCCAGAGGGCTGGGACCTGGCTCATCTCCTTTTCCCTTCTCCTAGAATCACAAAAGCTGGCAGAGCTCTGTCAAGGGCTGGGCGCAAGAAGCCCTGGAGATAGCTGGGAATGCAGGCCAAAGGACTGTCAGCTGGGTCACTGCTGACAGCTGTAGCAAAAGGGCAGCAGACTGTAAGAGGATGAGGTTACTGGGCTGCTGGAACCAGAGATGGGAGAGCTATCAGTTATTAATAACCATAACTAGGCCATCGGGGCCCAGAGAAGTGACTGCCTCCAACTGACTAGGATTCCACTTTTCAAATAAATCATTGCTTTACACATCTGTGGGTAATGGTGCAGTTCCAAAAATGAAGCCAGAGTCCTATCAACCAATCCCAGGGGTCTTGGCTTTTAAACCACACGGACAAAAGACAAATGACAAAGGCTCCGAAATAAGAGGCTGAAAGGTTAGAAATTATGATGGTGTGGCCTGGACTCAAGGAAGGCCAATCCTAGCAGAAGCAGAAAGAAGACCGTCGCCCCTGGACAGACTGCTCCTCCATGCTCCTGTCATCCTCAGACCACCCACGGGCCAGGCTTCCCCATTTCTTTCAAGGGCGTCAATAGCCTCTCAGTCACCAGGCTCTTCCTCACTAATTAATCATAAATTAGTCAAGACCGGCCTAATCTTTCTATGAAATTTCTCTCTGCCCTTCTCCAGTTAAGTTCTTATCACCTTACACGCAGGCTAATATATAGCATAATTGCCTCATAGAGCCCCAAATCTTCAGGGGCGCCATGATGTCTAACAAATGGAATCTGCATTGCTGATTTCAAGCTCTCCTTCCAATTTTGTTTCCTACCATCTCCAGCATGAACCTTTTATTCCTGCCAATCTTGAAACTCAGGATTCTCTGAGCCTTCCCTTATGCTGTCCTACATCTGGGCTTGACTGGGGGATTCCTTCCACCTGGAATGCTCTTCTCCCATTTCTCCCCCCAGGACACCGCAGTGGTAAGTGCTGCTAAGTCCATACTCAGAGTCAAGTCCAGCCCCTGTCCTTTACTATCAGTGTGATATCGGGCGAGTTATATTGTCCCCCGTAAGGTTCAGTTTCCTCATCAGTAAACGAGGATAAAGACAATACCATTCATGGCTGTTGGGAGAAATACAGAATTTTTTTAAAAGTATTATTCAGTGTTCCTTATTGCAAACAACAAAAACCAACTCCAGTCATGTTCAGAAGAGGGATTTATTGAAAGGACAGCAGGTTGCTCACAGAATCAACAGAAAGACTGGCTATCCAGTTTAGAAAATGGTCAGGGACCAGGGGAGGCTGGGCAGGGTTACCCCCAATTAGCTCACATCTCAGGGTCAATCTAGCTAAAATGCCACTGCTGATGCTACCATGCCACTGGCACCAACTTTGGACTCCTGACCTCCCTCTGTCTTTCTGATCCTCCCTCAAGATTCAGAATTCTGGGTGGGAACATCAGCTTGTCCAAGCATCTGGCATGTGCGTGTGCTCTAGGAGCCAGGGAGGAGGGCAAGTCTGCCTCTTCTGCTTCCCATACATATACATAGCCCGGCTCCTGGTATACGTTTAAGTGCTCAGTGAGTGGTAGCTTTCATATTAAATCTTTACCATCCTTCAGGGCTCAACTCAATGATAACAACAACTATACCCCCCTCCTTTCTAACACCCTTAAATGTTGATATTGTCACTTGATTCTCCCAAGCACTTTGTCAGACAGAAAGGTAGCCAGCTGGGGCAGAACTTATTAGCCCTAGGATACATAGCCAGGAAGTGACAGAATGAAACTCAGGTCTTTTATTACTAAATTCTGTAACAGTAAAATTTATGTGGTGATTACTACATGCCAAGCACTGTTCTAAGAGTTTTGTATGTAAATTATCTAATCTTAATATAACCCCATGAGATATGTATTATTAGATAGCCCCATTTTACAGATAGGGACACTGAGGAACAGAGAGGTTTAGTAACTTGTAGGGTCATATAGCTAACAAGTACCAGATTTGAGCCCAGACAGTTTAGTCTTAGAGTCTATCCTCTTAACGTCAACACCCAGGCTAGAGTGGCTTCAGAGTCTAAGCTCCTAACTGCTACATCGTAATGTATTGTGAGCCTTAGATCCCTTTTTACGCAGACTAATGTTAATTCTTCCTCACTGACCAATCCAATCACCCCAGCTAGAAGTGATGCCACACACCCAGTTCATCTCTAACTTTGCAGGGTAGATGTGTATCCTTTATAAGACATTAAGTTCCTTGAGGGCAAGGTGCTACGTCACTTGTAGCGCCTCAGCAATTGTTGAGTCAGTGAGTGAAGAAGTAATGGAACAAAGGAGGAAAGAGATAAATAAATTCAACTATGAAGTAATGGGTGTTGGGTCCAGGGTAAGGGTAGGGAGAGAAGCACAACTCTGGTCAAGTCCATGTCAGACGCCCAGATGATTCAGGCTCAGGAATGGGTCTGAGGTTACCTCAGCATCCCAAAGCTGAACTGGAACCCAAGTTTTGCCAATGGCTGGACCCTGTCTTAGTTTGCTAGGGCTACCATAACGAAATATCACAGACTGGCTGGCTTAAGCAACAGAAAGTTATTTCTTACAGTTCTAGGGGCTGGAAGTCCGAGACCATGTGCCAGCAGGGTTGGTGTCCTCTGAGGCCTCTCTCCTTGGCTTGTAGATGGCTGCCCTCTTGCTGCCTCTTCACACGGTTGTCCATCTGTGCACGCACGCCCCTGGTGTCTCTGTGTGTGTCCAAATTTCTTCTTCTTATAAGGACACCAGTCAGATTGGATTAGGGCCACCCTAATGGCCTCATTTTAACTTCATTACCTCTTTGAAGGCCCTAACTCCATATACAGTCACATTCTGAGGTATTGGGGGTTAGGGCTTCAACATACGAATTTTGGGGGATATAATTCAGCCCATAACAGACCTCATCTTCCATTACCCTTGACTTTCTCCCAACTAGGGTAGGAGGGAAATGGGTAAGGAGTGGAGGTAAATTCATTGAGTCACACAGGGTTTTGCTGGCCTGGGAGCTTGGGCCAGCATGACTCAATGCATTTGCTTCAACCCAGAAGTGGGTGGAGAGTATCTTTTGAGACTGGACTTAAGGTTAAACAGGACAATGCTGGCACTTTAGTGCTTCCCTTCCAGATATACACAGAATGAAAGTTGTGCCATCTGGCTTTTAATATTCCACTTGGGTGCTATCTATTTAGTTAATAAAAGAAAACCCTAATCACTGTCCTTTGCTAAGTGAGCTGTTATAACATCTGTTTGAAACCCCCTCCCTCCTGGAACACGAGTAATTAAATAAGCACCGTGTCCTTTGGGGGTGAGGCAAGGAAATCATAGCCGCATTACCCAAGTTCTCCAGCTGTACAATCCTCCACATCCCAGGGTGCTAGTTCATTCAGCAACTATTGACTCAATGCCTACTATTGACCAGGCCCAGGAGGAGAAGGTGGGAATAGAGACAGGAAGGCATAGTTCCTGCCCTTAAAGAGCATATAGTCTAGCGGCAGAGAAAGACTGATAGCCAGATAATTCAGTACAGTGATCAGTGCTCCGGCAGAGGGAGGCACAGGGAGCTGTGCAAGCAGAGGAGGGATATCTCACCTGGCCTTGGCAGCCAGAGCAGCTTCCCAGAGAAGAAGATGAAGAGCTCAGTCCTGAAGAAGTAGAAGTTAGCGAGTTAAAGAGGGGCAGGCTGGGATGGAGAGGGGACTAGATACCACAAGCAGGACGATCGTGTTGCACAAATCCAGGGGATGCTATTCGCACTGTGGGCTAGAATATAAACAGCGCCTCCTGGAGTTGTGTAGCTCAGTGACCTAAAGGAGTTAGCCTCCCAATTTGCCAGAAAACCTTTAAAAAGCTAGGCTGAGAATATCGACAAGATCATGTGCTAAATGCAAAGAAGTCTTCAGGAGGGGCTGTGGCAGGAGGGAAACGGGTGGGAGTGGGCTTCTAGGTTCTTGCAAAGATTAAAACTGAACCCTCCATTGAAAGCCTTTCAAGATGCCCCCAGACCTGGAAACAGTGCTGGACTTGGCTGGAAAAAGGGGAGGCTGTCAGGAGGTAAAGCTGGAGAATGCTGGAACCTCAGACACCGAAACGCTAATAGACATGGCTCATCCCTACCGAAAACCAAGTGAGAAATTTGTGCTTAGTCTCATATTTGACAATCTGGAATTGCTCATTTTCATACTCACTTTCAATAAGAGAGAGCCCTGAGCAAGGTTGTGAAATAAAATAATTATAGTCCTTTCATTCATACTGCATTGTATAATTTACATAAAGTTTTGTTATTCATTTTTTTATCCGAGTCTCACAACAACCGTGTGAGGCAGGTGGAACAGGGATTGCCATTCCCTTCTGGCAAAAGACGAAACCGAGGCCCAGAACAGTTAAGTTACCAGAATTCATAGAGCCCATTATGTGGAACAGCCAGGCTACAATTCAGGCCCTTTGAGACATTCCACGTTCGTTCCACTCTACCACGGAGAAAGGCTTGCCTTTGACAACTTGCCTGCCAGCTCCCTTGCCCACACTTGCTACTTTGTGACACCACGCTGCTTATATCCACCCCTGGGAAACTTCTCATTTGTCTCCCCCTTCCACGGCGACCTTTTCTAGGCTACAGCCCCTCGTCCACACGCAGCTTTTCTCTGATCTCAAGAACGTGTCCATGCAGAGGAACTCTTTTTAAGGTTCTGTTTCATGAGAGGGGCCGGGAGAACCTACCCACTGACCTAATTTACTAATTCTTGCTGAGAAGTTTGGGGAGTGATTGTTACTCCTCCGAGATAACAGCGCACTTTAAGAGAAGTTCTCAATGCCTTACTCCAAAGGATAGATTCCAATTGTGAGAGTTTTAGCGTTTTGGCTTATTTTGAAGCGCCTGCAGATCCTATGATGTAAGTGCCCCTTCCCCCTAACACACACCTGGGACTAGCCCCACCTGAGTGAGCTAACAAGCTAGTC